>NW_017386010.1:762499-805250 GCF_000237925.1 Schistosoma mansoni | reverse complement strand
GGTGTCCCTCAATAAGACGAAACGACCGTCCAGTGCTTCAAGGTTTTCCTTGGTAGTTTACCTTCAATTGATTCATGCTTTCAACTATGAATATATATATATATATATATATATATATATATATAATGGTGAATCAGCAAGTTCTATCAATCTTTCTTTCTTTAAAATGATTTACAGTTGTAGCAGTTTACTTAACGTATTCTACTCTTTGTTCAAAATATTTGTAGAGATTCTTAAAGTCGGATTTTTGAATTGTATAGTCAATTTACATTTTGTAAACGTGGTGTAAATATGGATGATTTTTAAAAATTCAATTCATCATCAACCACTTAATAGTGAATAGACAATTCGAAACCACAAGGAGACCGCATACTTTTGATATCTTCATAAAGACCAGTGGTTAATTGTCATCTTGACTTTTTTCAGTCTTTACTGATCCCTCTGAAACATTTCAACAACATAAAGTTATTTTCTTTACTCGATGACCTCATTATTTTTTTCTTCAATATTTCATGGTTTTATTGATAATTTTTCTTAATTTTTACTGCGTATTTTATCATAATATTTGGCATATTTGGTGGATAAACCATGTACACACCTTTGGATATCCCTAGTTCTATAAAAATCTGACTTTCAAACCGAGAACTATTGTTCTCACTTGGTTGATAGTATCACTGACTAAAAAAATTTGGTTTATGACATTTAATTTAAGTAGGCTAAAGACAGAATATGTTTATGCCGTCATGCAACTAGTTGCATTATAATGAATATTAACTTGATTTATCTGAACAAATCTGTTTACGTTCTGTTACTAGGTCATTTATTAGTTTCTCATGAACCTGTATTTGTCATTTAGTGATTTTCCTTAGTCTAGTATCCATGTTTCACACTAAGGCATAAATAGCGGTTCAGACTTTCTGACTTTAAACGGGTTCAGTTCTTGAAAAAAATTATTCCCTTTGACTTTTCATAAATATTCAAGTCATGGCATGTAGTGTATAAACTGGCATATGCATGTTAACCTACTTTAGGTGGTTAGTGACACGCCAGAGGAAACTCTGAACCTAGATCTCATGCTACTTTAAACTTGCCAGCAAGGTGTTCTTGTAATCTTGAGGAAACTGACGCTTCTTAACGTACTGAAACCCGGGTCATTCATCTAAACAGTCTGTGACGTTACCACTGAACTATTTGAGCTGTGATTGACTTCCTGTAGGATTAGGATATTTACAATTGGTTGATGTAGATCGCGGAAGATTCTTTATTGTTAATGACTCATAAAACAGATCAGTGATTAATGTATAATCTATACTTCAAGCAAGAAAATTTCGTCATTTTATGACAAATCTAGTTATCGGAAAATTTCTTCTTTTATTATCTCTCTACCTCTATATAACCCGCTTTATATCCGTTTACGTGTTTTTTAGACATAGCATTCGTACCAGTCTCCAAGTTTAGTTTTTTTTTAATGTTTAAATTACTAAATTACAATCAAATATAAATTAATAGACAATATTTTGGGTGTACTATATCTGTTAAATGCACAATGGTCTATATAAATGAACAGAATTTTTTTCATACATGCAAGTTTGTGTGTTACATGTCTATAGTCATATTTCATTCTACCTAGCAACTATATTTTATCACAAGTAGTTAATTTCTAATTTTATGGTTATGGTTGCTATAATTTGTCTTACTGTTTTCAACATTATTTTAATAAAATGTTTGACACCATATTAATTTAACCTTCACATGTAATTGTGGTGTGTGCTACTGATGTCGACAGATATAAGTAGTATGTATCATCAGTTGAAAGTGAAATACCTGGTGGTAGAAGGTTAAGAAAATCGAGGTAAAAAGAACGAGAACAGTGAATGATTGGTGTGGAAACGAGGGAACAATGAAGTTTGAGACGATTGACTGATATTTTACAAATGAATTATTTACTGTATGGATCTCAGATTTTACTAAGATGATTCTGTAATTTTGTGTTCAAATACATTCGATTGTCCTAATTCGTATTCTCGTTTACTACAAATTACGTTTCTTTTTTTATACCATCTTTAACTATATGTATTATTAGAAGTTATGAATATTCCACTAAACTTACTTACTTACTTACGCCTGTTACCCCTTGTGGAGGAGCATAGGTCGCTCACCAGCATTCTCCACCCAACTCTGTCCTGAGCCTTCCTTTCCAGTTCTTTCCAGTTAACATTCATCCTTTTCATATCTGCTTCTATTTCCCGGCGTAATGTGTTCTTTGTTCTTCCTCTTTTCCGCTTCCCTTCCGGATTCCAAGTTAAGGATTGAGTCGTGATGCACATTGGTGATTTCTTCAATGTATGTCCGATCCACTTCCAACGTCTTTTCCTAATTTCCTCTTCACCTGGAAGCTGATTTGTCCTCTCCCATAAAACGCTGTTGCTGATAGTATCCGGCCAATGGATTGTTGAGTATTTTGCGTAGACAACTGTTTATAAATACTTGTACTTTTCCTGATGATGGCCGTAGTAGTTCTCCACGTTTCAGCTCCATACAGTAGGACTGTCTTGACGTTCGTATTAAAGATTCTGACCTTGAAATTGATTGAGAGTTGTTTTGAGTTCCATATGTTCTTCAATTGTAGAAATGCTGCCCTTGCTTTGCCAATCCTCGCCTTTACATCTGCATCCGATCCCCCTTGTTTATCAACGATGCTCCCCAGGTACTTGAATGTTTCCACCTCTTCCAGAGTTTCGCCATCAAGTGTGATTGGGTTGGTGTTCTCCGTGTTGCATTTGAGAATCTTGCTTTTTCCTTTGTGAATGTGGAGGCCTATCGATGCAGAGGCTGCTGCTACATTTGCTGTCTTCATCTGCATTTGGTCGTGTGTATGAGAGAGGAGGGCTAGGTCATCTGCGAAGTCCAAATCATCTAATTGATTCTGAGAAGTCCATTGTATTCCGTATTTCCCTTCAGATGACAAATTCTTCATAATCCAGTCAATCACTAGAAGGAAGAGGAATGGGGAGAGTAGACAGCCATGTCTGACTCCGGTCCTTACTGTAAATGCATCTGTCAGCTGTCCTCCATGCACCACTTTGCACTGTAGTCCATCGTATGAGTTTTGGATAATGTTGACAATCTTTTCAGGAACTCCATAGTGTCGAAGAAGTTTCCATAATGTTCTCCTGTCCACGCTGTCAAACGCCTTCTCATAGTCAATAAAGTTGACGTATAGTGATGAGTTCCACTCAACTGATTGTTTAACGATGATCCGTAGTGTCGCAATCTGTTCTGTGCACGACCGATCCTTACGGAATCCAGCCTGATGATCCCTAAGTTCAGCGTCTACTGCGTCTTTCATCCGATTCAGCAGCACTCTGTTGAAAACTTTTCCTGGTACTGATAACAAACTGATACCTCTGTAGTTCTCACATTGGCTCAGATCTCCTTTCTTTGGTATCTTGATAAGATATACTTCTTTCCAGTCCGTTGGCACTTGTTCCTCTTCCCAAATCTTCTTGAATAGAAGGTGAAGCATGTTTGCAGTTATTTCAATGTCTGACTTCAGTGCTTCTGCTGGTATATTGTCAGGTCCTGCCGCCTTCCCACTTTTGATTTGTCTGATGGCCATCTTGACTTCTTCGATCGTTGGTGGAGTGACATCTATAGGAAGGTCAGTGTGTGCTGCTTCGATGTTCGGTGGATTCAATGGGGCTGGTCTATTCAGCAGTTCCTCGAAGTATTCTGCCCATCTTTTCCTCTGTTCTTGAATCTCAGTGATTGGCTTGCCTTCTTTGTCTTTGACTGGTCTCTCTGGTTTGCTATATCTCCCTGCCAATTTCTTCGTTGTATCATATAGTTGTTTCATATTCCCTTCTCTTGCAGCTTTTTCCGCCGTCGTTGCTAGTTCTCCCATGTATTTCTGATTGTCGGCTTTAATGCTTTTCTTCACTTCCCTGTTTGCTTCTGCGTAGTCTGCTTGTGCTTTGACTTTCTCTGCTCGTGTTCGGCTGTTGTTAATTGCTAGTTTCTTGTTCTTCCTTTCTTGAATTTTGTCCAGGGTTCCCATAGAGATCCATTCCTTGTGATGATGCTTCTTATGACCAAGAACCTCCTGACACGTTGAAGTTAGTGCTTCTTTTATCCCTTTCCAGTTGTCCTCCAAAGTAGTTTCTTGTTCTTTCAGTAAATCCTGTAGAGCTTGGAACCTGTTGTTGAGAGTTGTCTTAAATTCATGGAGCTTGTCAGTATCTCGAAGGAAGGCTGTATTGAACCTTTGTAGTGCTGTTTGTCCAGTTGTCCAGTGTTTCTTTAGCTTCAGTCTCATCTTGGCCACAACCAGGTGGTGATCTGAAGCTATGTCAGCTCCTCTCCTGGTTCTCACATCTTCCATTGATCTTTGGAATTTTTTGTTGATACAGATGTGGTCTATCTGGTTCTCTGTGGTGTGGTCCGGTGAGATCCATGTAGCTTTGTGTATGCGCTTGTGTGGGAATATTGTGCCGCCTATAACCAATTTGTTGAATGCACATAGGTTTGCAAGTCTCTCCCCATTTTCATTTCTCTCTCCTAGTCCATGTCGTCCAATTATATCTTCATATCCTGTGTTGTCCACTCCAACTTTAGCATTTAGATCTCCCATAAGGATGGTGAGGTCCTTTCGTGAGCACTTTGCTATAATTGATTGCAGCCTTTCATAGAACTGATCTTTATCATCGTCGTTGCTATCATTGGTGGGTGCATAACATTGGATAACGTTCATTGTGATCCCTTGCTTCTTTGTTCTGAATGATGCTTTGATTATCCTGGGTCCATGAGATTCCCATCCCACAAGTGCATTTTGTGCTTCTTTGGACAGCATTAGAGCAACTCCCTGAGTGTGTGGAGCATTTTCCCCTTCGTGACCGGAGTACAGCAGCATCTCTCCTGTACCTAGCCTTTTCTGTCCAGTTTGTGTCCAATGGGTTTCGCTGATTCCGAGTACTGCCAAGTTGTATCTTCTCATTTCCATTGCTATTTGGCTGTTTTTTCCTGTCTCCCACATTGTCCGGACGTTCCATGTACCTATAAAGAGTGTTGCTCTGGTTGTTAGAAGGTGCATCGGTCTCGTGACTTCCGAAGAATTTCGGCTTTCATCATGAGACGTCATTATTCCTTCAACTCCCAGGGCAGAGTTTGAATGGTTTGAATTACTTTTTCTGGTTAGCGTTTTTTTAGCGAGTTAGCTTTTCTACGGGATGGGGTCGCTAACCTCATGCCCAACCCTCCTCCTTTACCCGGGCTTGGGACCGGCAGTAACTCTAGAAGAGCTACAGGCGGAGTTATTCCACTAAAGGTTTATAGTATCTTTTATCGATGTTACCAAATGATCCACTACAGTCCATTGTGCTTGACCATTCCATAATCTGTTATTGTCTACCTTGTTTATTTCATTCACTCATAAATTGAACGTAGTTGAATAGGGATAATAAGTGTAATTATTCTTCAATAAAGCAAACGAAATGATTTCACTTCATTGTTTAGTGTTTTTCATTCTTACTCTACGAAAGCTTATCAAAGGAACTAATTTTACAAAATTTGTACTGTAAATGATATTGATGTTTACATTATCTATCAATGAAATGAAACTGATTACCCATTTTTCTATTCCTTTGGTATGAACCTATTTTTTGTCATTTTTTTCTTCATAAACGATTGTCAATAGACAATAAACCTGGACAAAGTTATCTAATAGTTGATATGGATCATTTTTTTATACATGTGAAATCTAATCAAAAGATTTTTTCATAGTTGGAAGCATGAGTCAATTGAAGCTAGACCAGCATCGAAAACCTGGAAGCACTGGACGACCGTTTCGTCCACAAAACCCCTTCTGATAATTAATATAATCATATGCTCACTAGTGACTGACTTCGAGAAGTACATCCAGGAGTTCTAGTGAGAAGCAGTGACCAGTGGAGCTCAAACCACGTCTGTTGTGGGATATCAACTCACTGAAAACAATTGGTGATCGGTTGCTCAACTTCGTGGATCAGTTGAAGTTAGACATTAACACCGTTGGGTGCCGGCCAGCTCAGTGGTCTGTCGGTCAAGGGCTCTGGCTCGAGTCTCGCGAGGCGGGATCGTGGTGCGCACTGTTGAGGAGTCCCATAGTAGGACGAAACGACCGTCCAGTGCTTCCAGGTTTTCGATCGTGGTCCGGCTTCAATTGACTCATGCTTCCAACTATAAAAATACTGAAATCCCCACAAAACCCCTTTTGAAAAAGATTTTTTGTTTCTATTCTAAACACTCTAAGATTGCATAATTATTATGCAGCCTTTTTTTACTATACATGGGACTGTAGATTAATTTTGGATCTACTTACTTACTTACTTACTTACGCCTGTTACCCCTCGTCGAGGAGCATAGGCCACTCACCAGCATTCTCCACCCAACTCTGTCCTGTGCAATCCTTTCCAGTTCTTTCCAGTTAACATTCATCCTTTTCATATCTGCTTCTATTTCCCGGCGTAATGTGTTCTTTGTTCTTCCTCTTTTCCGCTTCCCTTCCGGATTCCAAGTTAGGGATTGAGTCGTGATGCACATTGGTGATTTCTTCAATGTATGTCCGATCCACTTCCAACGTCTTTTCCTAATTTCCTCTTCAGCTAGAAGCTGGTTTGTACTCTCCTATAAAACGCTGTTGCTGACGCAGTAGACGCCCAACTTCGAGATCAACAGACTGGATTCCGTAAGGATCGGTCGTGCACAGAACAGATTGCGACACTACGAATCATCGTTAAACAATCAGTTGAGTGGAACTCATCACTATACGTCAACTTCATTGATTATGAGAAGGCGTTTGACAGTGTGGACAGAAGAACATTATGGAAACTTCTTCGACACTATGGAGTTCCTCAGAAGATTTTCAACATTATCCAAAACTCATACGATGGATTACAGTGCAAAGTGGTGCATGGAGGACAGCTGACAGATACATTCCTAGTAGGGACCGGAGTCAGACAAGGCTGTCTACTCTAGAAGAGCTACAGGCGGAGTTAATTTTGGATCTAATCTAAACATTAATATGTACTGGTTAACATAGATGATCTTATCATTCCTATAAAGTGGAATTTTTTCAGTTACATTCATCAAAAAGAATGCAATCCTTATAGGAGTAATATTTTTTTCTTTTCATTGAGTTGAAATACAAACATTTTATAGGTTAATTTAATTGTATACCCAGTACCATATATGTTTATCATCTTGTTTAGGCGAGATTGTTTGCAGTCACTAACACATCAAGTCATTTCCAAATAAAAATCACTAAGCATCGTGAAAATCCCTTTGTGTTCTATCAACTGATACTTGAAAGGTATTCTTCTTTCTGATCATTTTATCTGAAACCATGATGTAAATTATTTAGAATTATTTATAATTGGTATAAGAGGTTTTCGGGAATTGCGTAACTAACCGGATTTTTAATCATGGACTAACTTGAACTAAACACCTTTACAAACAACTCTCAAGTTCGAATTCTGTTTTGATCTTTGGTGTGTACACTAGATCTTAGTACAGAGGCGAATAAGCCACCCTGCGTCTTTTTATTCTGTGGTTGTGTTGGGATAACCCTGCATTTTTCTCGCAAGCGACATAACAAGCTCAGGGGTCATCAAGGAGCATCTCAACCAATCAGCGATTAATTAGAAGTTATGTGAAGTTATGTTACTAAAATAACGAAAATGGAAAAGTCACATGTGGAGATCCTGATTGGCTGATTTATACACTGCTACTATGTTTAGCAGTATTCTAGAACTTTCAGCAAAAACTCAAGGACTCTTAAATTACTATAAAATCCCTATATTTTCTGTACATAAATGAACCCTGTAGTAAAGTGCTTCCCTCACACTTTGTGCCTTTTCTCTGGTCTTCAAGTCGCGGAGTAGTTCTAGCTCGGGGGTACGGAACTAGCTTAGGGAAGCGAATATAGCGTTCACAATCGGCCAGACATAACAGGTTGTTTAACTGAATTCTAAAACAAATATTAATAATGTACTGATAGATTTCAACCAACATTTCCAAATTGAGTGGTAATTAAATAGATTTTCTTTTTGTTTGTTAACGAAACGGATATCAAGTTAACTTGGAGTGATAACTTATGGTATAACAATAATAGGTCAAATACTACCAATAATCAAAATCATTATATGCCAGACCTCAGTACATATTGAAATCCTTTAGCTGAGTAGGTTATATTCTATCGATTCCCACCATTTTCCTTACATTTAGTGAATGTGTTGAAAATTAAAGTCTAGTTTTCATTAAGTTTTCATTTCAAGTCACTGACGTTATCTGTATCTGTCTTTCATGAACGTATTAGTGTAGTGTAGCCCACCATTTTTGATGTAAACACAAAATATTCTCACCACTGGAAATCGAACTCAGGACCTTCTGTCTCAAATGAGGACGCCTAACCTCTAGACCACTGAGCCGGGATCCAGTATTGATGGTTGACTGAAGTAACGTTTGTGCATTATTAGACTATAGCTTAATTGTCTGTTGATTAAGCATTTGAACATGAGACCGAAAGTTTAAAGTTCTATTCTCGACGTTGGGGTAGTGAGTGAGTACTGGTAAGGAGTTCCACACTAGGATAAAACAACCGTTCGGTGCTCCCAGGTTTTCAGCGGTTGTCTAGCTTGTATATGTTCGTGTTCTCAAGAAAAAAAACTCAAATGACATGCGTAACCAATTTTATATTTTTATCATATATAATAATGTGATTTATGATAATTGCTTCACTGGATGTTTATGATTATAGCATGCCAATTTCAATGTACACATATTTATTTAACTTGCAAAGCACCATTCATTGAATAAGATATTTTCATCTTTTTGATGTGGATTTGTTCTCTGAGCTGGATGGTTTGGTCGTGGAGCTTTCATCGTCCTTCTGAACGACGTCATCAGCACCTTGATTTTGCATGCATATTCACATTTATGTTTGAATTTAAATTATCTAATAGCATTTGAATAAACTTTCATATTTATTCAGTCTACCTACATTAATCTTATATCTGCCATTTGTATATTATCACTTCCATATATGACTAAAAACGTTGAACTCAAGTCGATAAGAAGTGACAATGAACTTGGATCAATGACATCTAGCATCACAATTAGATATATTACCAATAATGTATCGTGTCTACAACTAACCTCTCAATGAATTAAGACTTTTACTAATTAATTAACTGCTAAGTAATAGGACGAAACGGCCGTCAAGCAGTGCTTCCAGGTTTTCCATGGTGGTCTAGATTCAATTGACTCATGATTTCAACTATGAAAATATCATATTTGTTTCAATTATTGTTCCGATAGAGTTCAATTGTTAAACTCCAATATTTAACCACTGATTTAAATGATTTGATAATGTAATGACTTTGTCTGCAAGTTCACCTTGTTAATGATGAATCGCCAAGCTGAATTTCCTTCCGATTACCTTTAAATCAGTACTTTTTTAAATGAAGTACATCATAATGCACCGTCAGTTTGGTCTCGTGGCAAGGTATTGGATCTAATAATAAAACTTGATTACCGATAAGTCATTCAGTCACAACGTAGAACTTTGTACGTACGTTCATCAGTTCAGGTTGCCATACCACATTAGCACAGAGATGCAGTTGTCGAATCAAATCCCATAGTGATAGATTACTGATAAACGAATAGGTGATATATCAGTTGGTGTATGGATATAATTGCTTGATTTTGTATTCGTGTGTGTCAAACAAATATTCTATTTATTCATAAGAATAAGTGTATATTATATAAATATATGTCTCCATCACTTCATTTAGCTTTCATTGGCTTTCGCAAGGTCAAATGAATAACTTCACATCAAATGGTTTGAATAAATCGGATTCCATGCATCATCAATGTAAACCACAAAACAATTTAAACAATTCTGCACTATCCATAAGGTCTAAAAGTATAGAACGTTATTATGGTAGTGGTTCAATGAAAGGTTCTACTATTAGATCACGTAGAAAAACACAAGAAACTAATCTTCCTTTTGTGAGCAACAGTGATAATCATCATGTTGATGATGTTCCTGCTAATCCTGTCTACGATTCTTCACTACCTTCAGTTCTACATACCAATTCAATTTGCAATAATAAATCACAACGAAGCTATCAGGGAAGTCCCCTTGAATCCAATGAAAATGGTCCATTGAACAGAAATATGTCTGTACTGAGTAAGAATGAATCGTGTAATAATAATCATGTGAAAAACGGACCGCATTCATCTGATAGTTATAAAAACACTCAGTCTGACTCATCTTCCGTACGGCATGGATCGGATGAGTTTACGTCGTCATATTTGGACAACGTGTGAGTACGTGAGGAAGTGTAAATATGTGAATATCTGCGTTTTTAATATATGTAGCACTAACATCCATGATAGTACAAAATAACATGTCGCTTAAAGAATTACTAATTTATACGTTTGTGAAGATTACTGAATTTCGTAGTTTACCCTACGAACTTACTAACAGAATTAGAAGGTTGGACAATATCCCGAATACGTTAAAGCTAGAAATGTAAACTATCAGATACTATTTCAGTGTTCTAAAGGTCAAGTGGTTGTCGTGATACCTGACGATCCTGAATTTAACTCCCTGATAGTGACAGTGATGAGGATTGCTGTGGAGTTACACACTCAAATGAATCATCTGTGTAGTTCTTCCTGGATTTCTACAGTTTACTAACTAAGGTTAATCAGCAATGTAAAATGTGGCACCATAGTAAACCATCGTTTGCCTTAAATTATCATCAGCATTCATTATTTTTGACCTCAGAATAAAATATTCAAAATTATAAATGAATAGCTATAAGCTCTGATACTGGAATCACCATTATTCATCTTGATAATAAAGCGATTCATTGCATAAGGCTTTTTAATTCAGTGGTAGACAAACGTTATCAACAGACGTAAAACAAAAACCAGTAACTCTTGGTTTGACTCCAGAAAAGAGTATGAAAATTCAGTACTCTCTGTAAAAGGCATAAGGATTCTTTTCATTGTATTGTGCCACATATTTATTATAAAACGAAATACCATAACTATTTAAAATGGCCGTAGTGTAACTGATAATCAGATAGACTCGATATTGACAATATGGTTCTAGAAGAAGAAATGATAATGTAGGTACGAAAGAATGGTGGAACTCAGGATATATCTGCAACACTGAACGATCCCAAAAAATATTACCCTAATACTCTAACTATTGTTTACGAAAACCACGAAGACCCTATTTAGATAGTCTGAACCTACCAAAATGTCTCAGTCCAATAGTCGATAACTTCACTGGTTGATATTTCACCTTGATTTTTGCTTCTAAAATTCTTCCAATCTTCTACCCCACTCAACCTTGCTCTTCAAGATAGGCTGTCGTCACGCATACTTAACATATGCCTCAACATTCTCAATTTACTAAGATTCATAGTCTAGTAATTGAAAATCCCAAATGTACCATTATATCTTTACTTCATCACTTAAAATAGATAGTATTCTCAAGTTTAAAGAAACATAGTGATCTTTCCCCTCAACTTACTTACTTACGCTTGTTAACCGTAATGGAGCATAGGCCGCCGACCAGTATTTTTAAGTATAAAGAATAGTTGGAATGATTACTTCATGATCAAAATATGATGAAAATAGGACTGTTAGTAATACAGTTTCACTTCTATTGTTAAACTGACCGATAAAAAATCCTTGTCCACATCGAAGCAATTTAGTAACAAAATAATCATCAGTATTTATAACGCATTATATTTTCCCATTATTAATATCCTATGAGTAAATCTGATCAGTCTATGTAAAGTAGTGAATAGTGCAGTGGTTTCTGAAGCTATATGTATTGGGTTTCTTCTCACAGTGTGAGCATCAAAACATGGATATGGTAGGTAAGTCCAACTAGTGAGTCTAAAAATAAGATAAAATAATTATTCTGAATTCCATTACTACTCATTATTTAAAATATGAAAATCAGTCTTCAGTTTTCGTTTTTTTTTTATTTGTAAGATACTCGACGGACAGCAATCAAGCATTCGCTCTTTCGTTGTTTTTTGTTAATCATTCGATGTCTGTCTAATTTTTATCTACCAGATAGACTAGTACGCTTAACCATACATACATTCCAAAAATTTATAGTTATTAAATGAAATGTGGTCACCAGTGTCTGCCTTTTAGAATAATTTTTGAAGTTATAATGAGAAAATATGACGCATGAAGTCCAACCATATCGGAAGTAAAAAGATATTTCAACCTAATAGCGAATATAACATACTTTATACTACATATCTGTTGTTATTAAAATAAGTAGGCATATACATATATATACTTAAATAGAATAAACAACAATATATATTTCGATAGTGTAATAAGAAGACCAAGATTATCAGAACTATGTGATATATTAGCGTAATACATTTGGTTGAAGTTAGACATTAACACCGTTGGATGCCAGCCGACTCAGTGGTCTATCGGTTAAGGGCTCCGGCTTGAGACTGGTAGGTCCTGGGTTCGAATCTCGCGAGTGTGGGATCGTGGATGCGCACTGCTCAGGAGTCCCATAATAGGACGAAACAGCCGTCCAGTGCTTCCAGGTTTTCCATGGTGGTGTAGCTTCAATTGACCCATGATTTCAACTATGAAAATACATTTCGAACAATCTGATCACACATATACTTGCTATGAACATTTATATATAAAGATAAAAGGTCAACTAGACTGGAAATAAGGGGTTAAGAGGAGACAAGGATAATAATAATAATAATAATTTTGTGAAAGCAATTTGAGATCTAATCACTATGGCTAATAAGCTAATATTACTAGGGTAGGTTTAAAGTGAGAACAAACTGATTTCCGTGCGCTCAGTTATTCCTATTGTTTTTTTTTCGTTAATGAATGTATTTATTACTCTCATGTTCAACTGCATGTACATCCATCTAAATGACATGTATAAATGTTGCATGATTATACAATATTATCTTTTGTTTAACAGTAACAAATCCCCTTCATCTCATAATGGTCTTAATTCATCCAGTGAACAACGTCAATCATTTCAATTCGCCTATACTAAGCGGTGTGTATGTTCAATTATTTTTTTCCGTACAATTATCATTATGTTGAATATATATATGAATGATTCGAATATAAATATTTTTGCATTTTAGCTCTAGTTTTTAAGTTGAAGTGATTAAGCATGTTACAATGCATAAAGCTTACGATATCGTTTCACTTCTTGTGTCCCGTTTACTGTTATAAGCGCTAGGCATTGTCTTGTGCTAATAATTCCAGTATTTACGGTTGAAATAGCATGTAGGTATGTTACTAATCTGCTGTGTATATGTACTTAACAGATTGGTGTTTTATTCAGTGAGATATCGTTTTTATCGAGCAACAATAAGTTCAAGAATTACTCCATAATTATACAGGGGAATACTATTAGTGATTTATAGGCTATCAGATTACCCAACTTAATCAATGCAAATTAATTCTCAGTACACTATTAGAGTTCCAATTATTGCACATTTCATTTGAGATTTATAGGCCATTATTTACTAAATTAGACATTTTAATCAGTAGCTGATTTTGAAATCTCTCCAGTTATGATATGTCTGGCACTGAAAATAGTTATATTCTTCTCCGTGAAAATCACAAAGGAATCAGTGAAACTAATATGGTGTCTAAAATATTAGCTTCAATAATACTTCGATGTCTAACTAGAACTTATG
The DNA here is from genome assembly GCF_000237925.1 of Schistosoma mansoni. NCBI lineage: Eukaryota > Metazoa > Platyhelminthes > Trematoda > Strigeidida > Schistosomatidae > Schistosoma > Schistosoma mansoni. The sequence continues at coordinate 791,481 of NW_017386010.1, read as the reverse complement.
AAGAGAAGACTAGAGAAAACAGAGCTGGTTTCAGACTTGAACGTGAATATATAGACCAAATATTCACCCTCCGACAGGTTCTGGAACATAGACATACTGTTCGACGTCCGATAATCAATGCATTCATTGACATTAAGGCAGCATACGACTCGCTTGTTCGTGAGGTTCTATGATAGTATCTGTCATTGGAAATTTTACCAAAGAAAGTGCATTAGCCTTGTATAGACTCTCTACTCTAACACTTCTGGTCGAGTCAGAGCTTATGGCGAAATTTCGTCAGAATTGGTTACTTCAGTTGGTGTACGTCGGGGTTGTTAACTCTCTCCACTTTTATTTTTGTCATAGACATGCTTTTAAAGATAACACATTCATCGTCTGACTTTTCAGGAGTTGATCTTTTACCAGGGGATTCAATTACTGACTTAGGATATCCAGATGATATAATTCTACTTGGTGAATATGCTGACAAAATGCAGAGTCCTCTAATCACCTTAAGCAACATTGAAAGCATGTTTGGAATGCAGTTTTCTTCCTTCAAGTATAAAATTTAAGTTCAGGGTCGGATTGTGTTACCACCTAAATTAATGATAAGGAGTAAAGTGGGCGAATACTTTGACCGCTTTCCTTATCTTAGGAGTTTTGTCAGCACTAGTAGTCTGGTATCTGACAAAATCTCGGAGTGGATTTGGAAGGCTCAATTGGCTTTTGCCAACTTGTGTCATTTATGGTGTAGGTGAGATATCCGTCTCCCAACCAATAGACGAGTTTACTGAGCAGCAGTTCACTCCGTTCCACTTTATGGATGTGAACATGACCACTTTGTGGCCCTGTATCTGACTTCAATTAGATCCTACGGATGTTATTGAAATATACATATCGCCAATCCTCGTGTATAATCATCTACTTTAATCGCGTCGGTGAATAACGGAATTAAATAAGTCAAATACGAGAATGGATGTTTGAATACGTGTATTTTGTACACTCATTGGTCTGGACAGACAATCAGAGGGACGAAGCGAAGAAAAGAGGGCGAAGCAAAATGACGCGCACTTGAAAAGATGTTTGAGCCAACTCCACTAAGTTAGGCGTTGATCAGTATTTACAGTCACACAAGAAAAAGCTACGGACATGTGATGAGTAAGATAAGTTGTACACACACATACGCTCATATGAAAAGTCAGGGTTGATAAGTGAATAATTAACAAGGTCAAAACGTGACTCAAGATGAATTGATATATTCGCCTATCCAGAAGCTAGAACAGGTTATATGGGCTTAACATAGTAACCGACACTACAACCATTAAGAGTAGAGGATATTCTTAGTTTACTGGTATTTTTGATCATAAGTGTCTACGAAGCTTTGCTCGTGTATTTTGGGACCATGTAATAAGCAACGTCTGGGTTAGGAATAGAAGATGGAAAACTGATCGATGAAGTAGTAAATCTATATCAAGTGAGGTCGTTGGGACGTGTGTTACGTATGTTCAACGGCTGCTTATACCAACGGGTGATGCTTCTGGTGCAGGAGCAGACTAGAAGAAAGCTATGGGCGGCCAAACCAAAACATGGTATCAGTCCATTAATTCACTGACAATTGGACTTAGCAATGTTATAGGTGTAGACTAGCTGGTTAAGGTTCGAGTGAATATCATAATCAATGATTAGAAACTTTGAATTACATGGCTCAAAATCGTTTGCATCGACCCACGTCCATCAGTTCTCTGTTTTTCCCCAAATTCTGAAATTCTCAATTCCTCATAACTATTTTCGTCTTTGTTTCGCTAATTTATATTTTCTTCTCGAATCGTATCTTTGATACCCAATCTTTGCAATTACCACTAATATTGTTACTACCTCTAATATTCTGGGATTCGGCTTTACAATTTGATCTCTCTGTGCTAACAGGATGTAGCAATTTGAACCGATATGCATGCGTACCAGGTTCTACATCGTGACTAATTGACTGTCCTCTCTCTCTCTCTCTCCCTCTCACTGTCTTCGAATATAAGACACAGTAGTTTCCTATTTAGTGCAGCAATATTTTTTTTAAATGATCTGGCCTAACTATGGCTTAGAATGTAATAAAGTGTTTTTTGCTAATTCATTATTAGTGCACAGAGTTTATAAAAATCGTTTAGTCTGACATTTTATAAGGCGCGAAAATACATTTCGATGCCATTCGTTAGACTCCAGATCTTGGACTTCAGTGAAACATATCGATGGAGAAGCAATTCAGTTGACATCACGGGGCATGAAGACGATTGTCTACTGTGAGTCAAAAAGTATTTCCTATGGTCTATCGTGGCAAACATCCCACATGGTTAGCTGATCAAATCGTGAAAAAGAAAGGAAATGTGGTTTACGAGGTGTCAGTTGGCTCAGAAGTTTGAGTGGGTCAAGCTGCGTAGAATTGACGAAATTGGGGATTCTAATTTACATTTTTTTTCTGGTCATGGAATAACATTTAATTATCTCCGTAGAATAAGAAATAATCATCTAATTTGTTTTACATTGATTCTATTATCAAAATTTCCTTTTTCCTTGATGTACAATATTTTCTTTTTCTAAAAAATATCGGTAAGAAAACTTGATATTTTAGTGAAGAATAATGACAATACTTTTCTAGAATAGATGAATTGTGAACAGCGTTGGGATCTAGAATAAGCATTTCGTCTCGTTAGAGGTGCATCATCTGGATGTGCCTACATTCTAGAGTTGATGTTCACCATGGGACTCAAACTTGATACATTTCACTTTAAAAATGAACTTTTTACCCACTGTACAACTGAGTATGATTAGTCCCAGCCTTGTTCTACATTGATGTTTATTTTATTAATAGCAAGGACTTGATTTTTTCTGTTGTTAATATTCAAGATTGAATTTCCATTTACCCTTTTTAAGGATATTTTCATCCTGTGCAGGTTTTCCCAATGTGCTCATTTTGTCACAAGTTTTAAAACAGATGGATTGCGGTCAGCCGTAGGTTAGATAATGAGCGTGTCGTTGAATCTCAGTATAAATCAACTTAATGTACCTGTGTTCCAGTGCTGATTATCAAAAATTCAGTCTTGAATATCAACACCTGGATATATATATATATATATATATATATATATATATATATATATATATATATATATTTTGTCTATCATATTTGTCTGTTTCTCATTGACTTGACCGTTTTCCTCGATAGCATAAGCATTTTATTTGATAATAACCGCTAACCTCGATATTATATGCATCATATTTTGATAATAACCAGGTGATGGTAATTGACAAGATACTTGGTAACTAAATTTTATGCTACTTGATATGACTAATCAATTAGTTGGGTGAATTATATACATGGGGATTGGAGCCCTAGTGACGTCTTTATTACAATTAAAGATGTCATCATTGAACTATTTGTGATATGCGTTATTGACTTCATGTATAGAAGATTTATTTTTCTTGCTCAAACATCGTGGATTGGCTGAAGTTAGACATTAACACCGTTGGATGCCAGCTCAGTGGTCTAGTGGTTAAGTGCTCTGGCGCGAGACTGGTAGGTACTGGGTTCTATTCTCGCGAGTGCAGGATCATGGATGAGCACTGCTGAGGAGTCCTATAATAGGACGAAACAGCCGTCCAGTGCTTCCAGGTTTTCGATGGTGATCTAGCTTCAATTGACTCATGATTACAACCATGAAAAATACTGAAATCTCCACAAAACCTCTTCTGATCTATAATAACTAATCAGCATGAAATCTTGGTCAAAGACATTCAAACTGGTTGATATCTGTCTATGTAAAATTTTAGTTCAATGATTTCGAAATAAATGTTTGTGTCTAACTAACGAAATAATCATGCCATTTACTTAGTATTGTTTGTTTGGATCTTCCCATTGATGTTTTTAGGACTGCAAATGGTCAGTCTCTAATTGGCATATGTGCATACTGTGCGTATTGCCTCGATATAGCCTAAATTCACAAGCATTGTAAGCAAAGATGGATAGTGGCTAGCAGTGGAATCCAGGACGCGTGTTTCGTCGTATTTGGGACTCGTCAGCTGGATGTATCTGCATCTCAGATTTGATGTTCACTCTGTGACTCATGCCATTGTTTATTTATGATTGTAAATTAACTAAGCTATGATGTACATTCATTGGTTTATTTCAACTCAATATAAATGATTCAATGAACTAATCTAATTTATAATTTCCCCATTTTTTTTATTTTAGAAATTTCATCACTTGGGATAAAAATATGATTTCAGCATGGTTATATAAAATTGGTCTAGGTTATACAGTAACACATACACGTAGATGGTTAACTTCTGGTCAAGATTTAGTAAATGAATCCAAAAAATCACTTGCGCAGGTAATAACTTTTTAATCTACACTGTATTTACTTCATAAATAACTTTACAAGACAATGTCTTTCTTCAGAGAGGAAATAAGAGAGCATCTTTGACTTCCATTTAAGTCACCGTAAATGAATGAATGAGTCTCATAACAATTAATCAATCTCACTACAAATGCTGATTAACAGTATTGATTCCTTAATTTATTCACCAGTAATTGGTTACTTAAATATTTTGAAAGGATTATGCTCTTGCAATGCTTAAAGCCATTTGGAAATGTATAGAACGATTAAACAGTTAGATCTCCAACATGTACCAATCAGGATGTATTCATGACATGTTACATTCGGGTTAGTCACGTCATTCCTTATAGTAATATTTAATTGGATAAAGAATTGTACTCTATTGATTTCTTCTGTTCAAAGGCTTGAACAATCCAAAAAGTAATTATTTTAGCAAAGAAGGTTGATCACTGAAGATAATCAAAAATGTTTGTCATATATTGTGGATTGATTTAACTTCAATGATCTACAAGTTAGGCGCTTGTTGGCAAGACCCAAAGTCCTGGGTTTTGTCCCTGGTGAGGTTGTGAATGGGCACTATACTAGGATGAAATATCTGTTAAATATTTCCTAGTTTTCTATGGGTTTCTAAGATGAATAGGTTAGTAATAAGAATAAACAAACATGTGCTCATACTTTTCCCACTATTTCCTAACCTTTTCAGTGTGCTAATTAATATTTAAACAGCAACATTTGTATACATTCATAAGAAAGCTAAAGTCAACTAAACGAATATGACTTATTGTATCTCATGTATCATGGCTTAGGAATTTAACAAATAAGCTGTACCGAACACAATTTATCATTCTCATGACTAATCTACATACATTAATAACTGATCTATAGAGTTCTTACACTAAATTGCTTAACTACATAGCAGCAAAATATAATATACCGCATTATTAAGCTATGCAGTCGAGTAGTAGCATTGCAAATTTAATTGTTTGAATTTGATCAGTACTATAAACTAGACAGAAAATAATATTAGTTATTACTAATACTAATACTACTATAACTACTACGGCTTATGTTTGTTTTTGTTAGTTTATCGATTGATCAGTGATTAGTAGCTATTGTTATGTTTGTCTAGTATTTTATCGGTGACCGGATTCTATCGATCAAGTTACAATGTGGTCACCAATGTGAGTGACCTAATATAACTTGCTTTATTTTGATATGTTAGGTGATTAGAGGTAGTTGGCAAGATACCTTCATGCTAGTTACTGTCCGACATGTAGACATCTTTCCAATTTTTAGGGGACTGGTGTTCCCCATAGGAATCAAACCTTCATCACCTAGCTGTCTTATTTCAATAACTTATCAAAGTACCATATTTTAAAAGAGATTGTGTTTAATTTAATAATTAACTAACAATATAATTTTTTTAAATGTTTATTTATCCCAACTTGATAATCAACGTTTTTCTATTTATCTATTTATTTACTTAATCGCTAACAGTTATTCGTAAAAGAATAATCCTTTAGATGACATAAAAAGCAAACAATTATTTTATGATTGAAACCATGAGTAAATTGAAGCTAGACCACCATGGAAAACCTAGAAGCACTGGACGGCCGTTTCGTCCTATTGTGGAACTCCAGAGCAGTGCGCACCCACGATCCCGCCTCGCGAGATTCGGATCCAGGAGCTATCAGTCTCGCGCGCGAGCGCTTAACCACTAGACCACTGAGCCGGCATCCAACGACCGGATCGTGGATGCGCACTGCTTAGGAGTCCCACAATAGGACGAAACGGCCGTCCTGTGCTTCCAGGTTTTCGATGGTGGTCTAGCTTTCAATTGAATCCACGCTTTTCCACATTTTTAGAAAATCAGTTACAAAACCCAAACAACAAGGATTTTTTTCAGTCAGGGAATTCGTTTTACCTGGATGAAGAAGATTAAAGTAGAATTACAACTGGATTTTATTTTGAAGTATATCTCATAACGACTTAAGTCACTAAGTTGTATAATTTCTAGGACTGTAAACAAGGATTCAGAATGAACTAGCAGATTCTATCTTGCTACAACTAACTTTTATACAACGGTATCATGTCATAAAATTGCCACCACTACACTTTTTATATCCAGTCCAATAGTAAACAAATAATGTCCTATTTGGAAGCCACCGAGACGATAAAGATATGAAAAACTACCAAAGTTGGGGCCTTAAAGTAGTCAAGATATATCTTACTAGTAAGAACTGATTAGATAGAACGTAAGACGACAATTTATGTGTCAAACAAAAGCTTACAACTAGATTGATGTAAGAGTACAATAGTCCAGTTATCTAGCACTTATGAAGTATAACCTTTCGTAAGATATTCCCAAAGGTTAGCACTTTTATAATATTCTCACTATGTTATCGTTTTCTTGTCGTTTCTTTCTCCTATAATTGTTTCCTATCCATTGATTTTCAGTTAATGTGTATACGTAACCCATTACATTTGAAGAAATTATTAATCCATATACGTTTATGTATGAAAGATCAGTGTCCTAATAATAATAGTAACAATATTAATAATAATTACAATTATGGATGTTTATATAGAAATATAGAACCACCGGAAAATTTTGATATGCCGGGTAAGTATGATTACTAGTTTTGTATGGAGCTTATTTATGATATACATATAGTTTGTGAATAGTATTTTCATTATTTTTTGTCAGTGCAATTTCAACATTTCACCATATCATATTCAAAGTATGTTATTTTTGATCATCTGCTAGGTCTGTTTTAGTGGTACTGAAAATATTCGATAGAGCAACCCTCACCGACATAGTTTTCGTACTAATTAGTACTCGTCGGCAAGGCATACCTATAGTTTTAAAGGGACTAATGTTCTTCGTGGGATACAGATAGTGCGAGCCAGCTTTACAGACTGAGATATCACCACTGAACTATGTGGTACACCATTGACCTTCTGTAAATCAGAAGTATTTACATTGATTGATCATTGAGTAGTAACTAATTCTTCTTTTTTCTGTCCCGACCTAAATAACTCAGTGATAGCCCTTAAGATTGTGAAGCTGGATGATCCAAATTAGGAACCTACTAGTAAGATCAGGACTGGACCCATTATTTTCGGATGTGTTTTGAACGTCCAAAAACTAGATTCGGAATTTCCTCCAGATCATATCTACCAACTGACAAAAAGAACTCTCAACATTGAATAACAATCTTATATATTGAGTAGCGTTTAACATTCGAATAATTTTCCAAACGCTGTTACAAAATGACTGAATAAAAACAATAACCATTATCTAACAAATAGTTGATATGTCAGTCCTACTGGTTCGGTACCATTCGATTTTTACTTTCTCTGTACATTATCCCACACTAATTAGTTCGCACACAACTGTTTAAAACAAAAAAAACATAGTACATTTTTTGCTAAAAATCAATTAATACCTTTGTTTTAATGAAGCGAAAATGCCGATTTTAGTTTAAATACACATTAGTTAAAGTTTTTTTTTCTGATGAACCAATCACATTCAAGATAGCGACCATTGGAATTTTGCAACAAATTCAAAATCTAATTGTGGATAGCGAATATTTCACTACTAAAACTCTTAAAACTGATAAACATGTAAAGACTGAAAAAATAGGTATCCTGGTTTATGGGAATTTGAATGTAACTTGGAAGTTCTTGATGTCTTAAATTGTAGAGCTGACTGTAGAATTATTAATCCAAACGACCAGAAAGCAATCTTCCATTTCATCATCAACTCTAAATCTTAATCCTGACTTCTAGTGGTCACCAATCTTTCTTAAGCTTGTATGTAAGGGATTACCTATCTACATCACCTGTATTTTGATTGTCTAAAAGTTAGTGTTACTTTGTGAAGATCACTTTCAGAGTCATTAAATATCATGAGTAAAATGTAATCAAAAATATTAATCGATAATGATGTGAACTTTGACAGACTAAATTTTATGGATGATCTCGAGAGATTCTCAAAGTGACCTTACGAAATTTCAGCCGTCTAAAAAGTTTAAGACACGGTTAAGAATTAGGATTAGTGATTAAAATTAAGGATCAGAATTAGGATTTTCACCACGAACTAACATCCGCTGTGATTTAAAAATGTGCTGTAACTATATATAAATGAATTTCGCATGAAATTCTAAAAGCCTCTGATTTGTTTGTAAATAAATTGGATTGGTTGAGGTTAGACATTAACGCCGTTGGATGCCGGCAGGCTCAGTGATCTATCGGTTAAGTGCTCTGGCGCGAGACTTATAGGTCCCGGGTTCGAATCTCGCGAGGCGGGATCGTGGATGCGTACTGCTGAAGAGTCCTGTGCTAAGACGAAACGGCCGTCCAGTGCTTTCAGGTTTTCCATGATGGTCTAGCTTCAATTGACTCATGATCTCAACTATATAAAATAAATAATAGTTCGACCATAAATCTTATTAATTCCAGTTGATAAAAATAATTCTTTTCGTTATCTCTTTTACTATATAGGTTGGTTGCACGATTTAGGTTTATCATCTTATATTCCACAATTCGATAATTGTATCATTGACCCTTATGTGCTAGATCAGCTTACTATGGTACGTCTAACATTAAATGTATATTAGTATTTTTGCTTTTGACTATGACTTTATATATCTATGTATGTGAACAACTTACAAACCATGACGTCCGTTTCAGATACATACACTTCTTTTACGCTTACCCATCCAGTAATGCAAATGTATAGATTGAGAAAAAGGCTAGGCTGCTGTAACTGGAAATTATAGTTCTGTTGTACATAAATCATAAATAGATATATTACGATTGTCCTTCCGATTCAAACAAGGAAACTTAAGAGGAAGGCTTGGCGAGATGCTTAGTCAACTACCTCTAATATTATACCCAGAGCATAACTTCTCACCTATCGTTTGATCTTGAGATCAATTATAAACACAGGCATCAGGTATGTCTATACTCATCCTGCTTATCACTATGCCTTGGTCTACACAAACGCACAGTGATTTTATTTCATTAGTTTTCTTCTGGATCCACCTCATTGGTTTAAATATCACTCCCTTTCAGTGAAACCCAAAGATTCTAGGTCCTATCTCTTTTGAGCTCACGAGTACACACTAGTAAGAAGTCCTGATTCTCAGTTCTGTATCCTAACTAGTTTCAATCCTTGATAAAAATTACGTAAATGACAGTTTGGTAACACTTTTCTTCCTATGATTTCAGGATGATTTATCTGTGTTGAAAATGTCTAATGAATTACATGTGTTAAGTTTACGATGGGGATTACAAATGTTAAGACATATTAATTTTGATAGAAATCGTTTATGCCGAAGTCAAATGGAACAATGTAAGTAAAGTGTTGATAATATAATCGTCTTTTACAACCAAAATGTTTTATCAGTATATATTTTGCCAATATTCAGTACTATTCTTCAATCAACAGATTTTATTAGACTACAGACCATAGATTTGTACAACGTCTGAGAGTTTCCCTCTCTCCCTATTCAGTGTTTTTTCGTTACTCGACATTCTCAACTAATTATTTAGTAAATTAGATGACTAACATAATTTAAAGTCCATTGATTATTGAATGCCATCATGTTGTCTAAGAAAACAACGAAACAGCTATAACTGAACTACCCAATTCAGAGAATGCAATACTTTCAGAATTCTCACCCTCAATTATAAATATTCTTCATCTCACAATTATTGTTTCAAAGAAAAAACTGTGCTGTCTTCTCCCTAAATCCTGAAAACCTTATATTCAATCCCTGGTACGATTTCTGGATGCATACTCGTCTCATATGGGAAGATAATATACAGTGGTTCTGTCCGGCACTTCCATTTCGCTGTTGACCTGCAGCCATGTCTAACACATTATAACAATATCTATATATTAGACCAGAATATTTGTGTGGATTTCAAAACTAACAATGCTTAAAATCTGTTACGATGATGTTTAATCCCATTTCAATAGCTTCATCCTCTTTTATGACATATTTGATTGTGAACAATGCTTGTCTTGCCTAACTTTCTACTTCAGTGTACATTACTATCGTCCCCAGCTTCATGTCAATTTCTCTTCAACTTTCACTTAGTGAATTTTCTCTCCAACTATACTGCTGCAATATGTGAAAACCTAATCCGATACATATTCATGGCATTTCCAGTGTTATTATCAGTATAAGGTTGTGGAGATTGTTATGACTGATTGATTAGTCGAATGATTGATAGATAGTATAAGAAAATAAATAACATCTACATAGGTTGTTGACTTCATTGTACTCAACATTTTGTACATATTCTTTAAAATTAAACTGATAGTCAGAAGGGGTTTTGTGGAGATTTCAGTATTTTTCAAAGTTGAAATCATAAGTCGATTGAAGCTAGATCACCATGGAAAACCTGGAAGCACTGGACGGCCGTTTCGTCCTATTATGGGACTCCTGAGCAGTGCGCATCCACTATCCCGCTCTGGCTCAAGACTGGTAGGTCCTGGGTTCGAATTCGCGAGTGTGGGATCGTGGATGCGCACTGCTCAGGAGTCCCATAATAGGACGAAACGGCCATCCAGTGCTTCCAGGTTTTCGATGGTGGTCTAGCTTCAATCGACTCTTGATTTCAACTTTGAAAAATAAACTGATAGTGTTTATAGTTTATTATTTTATATTGAATTATTCTTGAGATTTTTATTTCTCACTTGGTTTACTGAATACAGGTGAAGCAAATTTACCTTGTAAAAGAAATATGTTACATTCTCCTACCCAATTATTAAATCATATTCAAGATAATATAAAACCTACTAATGTACATAATGGAAATCGTGTGCATACCTCTTGCTTGGATACTATTTCTACTTTACAATCGAATTCCGGGAATTCTGATATTAATTTTATTTGTTCAACATATTTGCCAATACAAATTTGTTATTGGACTCAACAACGAGTAATGAATTGGTTACAAAGTATCGAATTACCTGAATATGCTAGTGAATTATGTGGAAGTGGTGTACATGGTGCTTTAATGGTAGGTGATGTGATCTCCATCTAAATTCATTGGATTCAATTTAGGTTATTTGTAATATCGATGTGGTTTTGGCTAGACATCCAATGAAAACCATAGGTTGCTGGATAATTGTCTGGTCAGTCAGTCGGTCATACTCAATCTAGAACCTCGAACATGTGTACATCGGTTCAAGTTGCCACATCTCATTGGCACAGTGATATGAAGTTGTCAGGACAAACCCTAGAGTAGTAGAGGTAATAACGGTATAGTGGTAATAGAAAAGACTCGACTTCCAAGATACGATTTGAGAAGAAAATATGAGTCAGTGGAATAAAATAAAATTTTATAAGGTAACGTAAAAACTTAGTATCTAAGAGAAGACGACTAAATGCATCTGCGTCATTGTGAATGATTTTGAGTCTTTAACCGCTCGGATCTCGACCAGGTAGGTTTATCCATCCACATGGCTCAGTCTAATAGTCAGTGTCTTCGTGGCCTGATGGCCTGTCTTGTTTTGACACCCCTGGTTTGAATCTTAACTATTCCTATACTGGAAAACATTTCCGCTTTGTGTGTGATGACTAGTCTTGTTATACTACTTACGCACTACCCCAGTCCCTCAAACTAAAGGCTTTGTAACATAGTGGTTAAAACGCTTATATTTCGCTCATCACACCACTGTTTGTCTTTTTTAAACATTTACTATATTTTATTACCTAAAAGACAATGACATGTTATAGCAGATCTACATTATGAGTGCAGCATACATGTTTACTGCCCTATTACTTAAACTTTTCTAAGATGGATAGTATTAATTACAAAACTCCCACTACTGTCATTCTGGACAATACCATCACGACTTAACTTTCAGTAAAATCTATGAATGACAATATTTCTTCAATTTACCGACTTCTATGCAAGCTTCCGAAGCATGCTTTAATGCAAGAGTGGGACCTCATATTGATAGGATAACTTCTGAATCTGTGAATTTATGCTGTTGTGTACACCCGTTTTTATATTCACTCATTATGCGAAGAACAAGTTGAATTCATAACTCGAAACACTTTTATTGTTTTTATAATTCCCAAAGGTCTGTATTTTCCCATTGTTATTATTCTGAACTCTAAATTCATTCTGTTTATTTACTAAATATTGGGTTGGGCTTGAGTGAATGACTCAGTACTGTCGATAATTGCAAATACATTATACTTTAGAATAATCGTCAACTGATAATTCTTTTGATTGAACGCTAGATTCGGCTCCTATGGTCTTCAAGTAACATCCAGGCTAAACCTACAGAACGACTTGAAGACGAGAGGAAGAGCGCGAAATATGGAACAAATGCTTTACTCCAAGGCTCGTTCATGTACAGAAAGTCTAGGGTATTTATAGTATTTTAGATAGCCTTGAGCTTCCGGAGATTTCTGGAATGTTACTAAACATAGTGGTAGTAGATATAAGACTTACTTACTTACTTTCGCCTGTTACTCCCAATGGAGCATAGGCTGCCGACCAGCATTCTCCAACCCACTCTGTCCTGGGCCTTCTTTTCTAGTTGTATCCAGTTCTTGTTCATTCTTCTCATGTCTGTCTCTATTTCTCGGCGTAATGTGTTCTTTGGTCTTCCTCTTCTCCTTTGACCTTCAGGATTCCATGTGAGGGCTTGTCTTGTGACGCAATCGGGTGATTTCCTCAAAGTGTGCCCTATCCACTTCCAGCGCCTCCTCCTGATTTCTTCCTCCGCTGGAATCTGGTTTGTTGCCTCCCACAGTAACTTGTTGCTGATAGTGTCTGGCCATCGGATCCGAAGTATCTTGCGTAGACAACTGTTAATAAACACTTGTATCTTCTGGATAATGGCTTTCGTAGTTCTCCACGTCTCCGCCCCATACAATAGAACTGTCTTGACATTTGTATTGAAAATTCTAACCTTGGTGTTGGTTGACAATTGTTTTGAGCTCCAGATGTTTTTCAGTTGTAAGTATGCTGCTCTTGCTTTGCCGATCCTCGCCCTCACATCTGCATCTGATCCACCGTGTTCATCAATGATGCTGCCCAGATATGTAAAGGTTTCCACATCTTCCAAAGCTTCTCCGTCAAGTGTAATTTGATTGGTGCATATTGTGTTGCATCGGAGAGTCTTGCTTTTCCCTTTGTTTATATTGAGACCTACTGCTGCTGAGGCTGCTGCTACACTGGTCGTTTTCTCCTGCATTTGTTGTTGCGTTTGTGATAGAAGAGCCAGATCATCCGCGAAGTCTAGATCGTCAAGTTGCATCCTGCCTGTCCACTGTATCCCGTGCTTTCCTCCAGTCGTTGATGTCTTCATGATCCAGTCTATTACCAGGAGAAAGAGAAACGGTGAGAGTAGGCAACCTTGCCTTACACCAGTCTTTACTTCAAACGAGTCGGTGAGTTGTCCTCCGTGGACGATTTGGCAGTTTAGTCCATCATAGGAGTTCCGTATGATATTGACTATTTTCTCAGGCACGCCGTAGTGTCGAAGAAGCCTCCATAGTGTTGTCCTGTCCACGCTATCAAATGCCTTCTCGTAGTCGATGAAGTTGATGTAGAGTGATGAATTCCATTCGATTGATTGTTCCACAATGATACGTAGAGTTGCGATTTGATCTGTGCACGATCTATCCTTACGAAATCCAGCTTGTTGATCTCGAAGTTGGGCGTCTACGGAATCCTTCATCCTGTTTAACAATACTCTGTTGAAGACTTTCCCTGGTATTGAGAGGAGAGTGATGCCCCTGTAGTTGTCGCACTTGCTAAGATCACCTTTCTTTGGTACTTTGATCAGAAGTCCTTTTTTCCAGTCTGTTGGTACTTGTTCTTCGTTCCAAATCTTACTGAAGAGGATGTGTAGTATCTTGGCAGTTGCTGCTACATTTGCTTTCAGTGCCTCTGCCGGGATGTTGTCTGGTCCCGCTGCTTTGCCACTCTTGATTTGTCTAATGGCCATGCTGATCTCTTCAATTGTTGGTGGGCCAACATCGATTGGGAGGTCTGTGGGTGCTGCTTCGATGTTGGGTGGGTTCAGTGGAGCTGGTCGATTTAAGAGTTCCTTGAAGTGTTCTACCCACCTGTTTCGTTGTTCTTCAATGTCGGTGATTACTTTGCCTTCCTTGCTTTTCACTGGTCTTTCTGGTTTACGGTAATTTCTAGCAAGTTTCTTGGTTGTATCATACAGTTGTCTCATGTTTCCCTCTCTTGCAGCCTTTTCCGCTGTCATCGCTAAATCTTCCACATATTTACGTTTGTCGGTTCTGATGCTCCTCTTCACTTGCTTGTTTGCCTCTGTGTATTCGGCTTGTGCCTTGGCTTTTTCCGCTCTTGTTCGGCTGATATTGATTGCTGCCTTCTTGTTCCTTCTTTCTTCAATTTTATCCAGTGTACCAACAGTGATCCATTCCTTGTGATGGTGCTTCTTTTGGCCCAGAACCTCTTGACATGTTGAAATGATTGCCTCTTTGATACCTTTCCAGTTGCTCTCCATGGTAGTTCCCTCTCCATTGAGTAGATCATGAAAGGCCTGGAACCTGTTGCTGAGGGCTATGTTGAATTTGTTGAGTTTGTCAGCATCTCGAAGATAGGCCGTATTAAACTTTTGTGATGTTGTCCGCACCGTTGTCCAGTGCTTCTTGAGTTTTAGTTTCATCTTGGCGACCAGCAAATGATGATCGGATGCTATATCAGCTCCTCTTCTGGTTCTCACATCCTCCATCGTCCTCCTGAACTTTTTGTTGATGCAGATATGGTCGATTTGATTCTGTGTAGTGTGATCCGGTGAAATCCAAGTGGCTTTGTGTATGTTTTTGTGTGGAAATGTGGTGCCACCTATGACCAGTTTATTGAAGGCACATAGGTTTGCAAATCTCTCACCATTTTCGTTCCTTTCTCCCAGTCCATGTTGTCCCATGACGTCTTCATATCCAGTATTGTCCTTTCCAACCTTGGCATTGAGATCTCCCATCAGAATGGTCAGGTCTTTGGTTGGGCACTTCTCGAAGATCGACTGCAGCCTATCGTAGAATTGGTCTTTAGCGTCTTCATCGTAGTCGTTGGTCGGCGCATAGCATTGGATGACGTTCATTGTAATGCCCTCTCTCTTTGTTTTGAAGGAGGCTTTGATGATCCTTGGTCCATGAGATTCCCATCCTATAAGTGCATTTTGTGCTTTTCTAGACAGCATCAATGCAACTCCTTGTGTATGTGGGGCATTTTCTTCTTCATGACCGGAGTATAACAGAAGTTCTCCTGAAGACAGTCGTTGTTGTCCAACCTGCGTCCAATGCGTTTCACTGATTCCAAGCACCTCCAGGTTGTATTTTCTCATTTCTGCAGCAATTTGGAAGACTCTTCCGGTCTCCCACATTGTCCGGACATTCCATGTACCTATAAGAACTGTTGCTCTGGTTGTAAGAAGGTGCATCGGCCTCATGACTTCCGAATGAACTCGGCTTTCATCATGGGACGTCATAATTATTCCTTCTACTCCCAGGGCAGAGTTTAAATGGTTTGAATGATTTTTTCTGGTTAGCGTTTTTTTAGCGAGTTGATTTTCTACGGGATGGGGTCGCTAACCCCATGCCCAACCCTCCTCCTTTACCCGGGCTTGGGACCGGCAGCAACCCCCAGAGGAGCTACAGGCGGAGTTAGTAGATATAAGAACTTTCGTCTAAATTAGAGCGAATAGTTTCATGGTATTTTAGCGCCGAGTTGATGTAATACATTAAATAGGAAGAATATATTTGTAAAATCTCAGCGAATGAATTTGAAGTAAGGACACTATTAGGTGTCATAATTCTTCTAAATGAAGATACTTCAACTTCCAGGCCAGAGTTCAAATAGTTTAAATTATTTTCCCTGGTAACTGTTTTCTTATAAAGATTGTTTTCTACGGAATGGGGTTGATGATCCCATGTTCGACCCTCAATCTCTATCCGGACTTGAGACTGACATTAACCCGTGAAGGACTACAGGTATAGCTAGTAGACGACTGCTAGATGATAATTATCAGTATGGAGTTGTGGAAATTTTTCAATTTCATTGAGATGGTGTAACTATCTGAGTAAAATAAACATTATCAATCTGAAACCACTGGATGTCTGTTTTTCTTACTATGGGACTCCTTGGCAATGTGCATCTTCGACTCCGTGACCACTTAGGCATTAGCACGCGAGACTGAAAAACTTTTGTTCGATTCCCGGTTTCGCGGTCATGAATGCGCATTTTTGAAGAGTCTCAAATTTGGCTGAGAAGACCGTTCAGTGCTTTCAGATTATCAATATTCGTTTAACTTATATCGGTTAGTAATTTCAATCTAATACTAGATGACACCCAGTTAATCATTGTATTGAGACCCTCTCCTAACGCTGAAAGTTTTTATGGTTATGCTTGTGACCAGTTGTCTAATTCACTAATAATATCACAATATTAGTTTAATTTATATCCAATTCCTTTATTTCTTATTTTTACTCCAAAAGATTCTAGAAGATCGTTTTACACCAGATCTTTTAGCTGATATTTTGCGAATTCCTCAAGTAAAATCACTTGTTAGACGACATTTAACAAATAAATTTATTGAACTTGTTGGGTTAGATATATGGAAGCGCAAACAACCTAATGAAACCACTAATCATAATAATAATAATAATAATAATCCACTGACAATACATTCTAAAATCAAAGTAAGTGAACAAATTTCTTGGAGGAGTTGTGCTTTCTCATCGATTTTATTTTGTTATCTGGGGAAAGCCATGGAATTGAGCTTCGATATAGCCATTGTTTCACAAATTTATATAAATCAAAAGTCACTAGCAGTGAGATCCAGGCTACTTTCAGTAGATAAATACCGAATAGAATGAAACACGCGTTTTTGAATTCCACTTCTAGCCACAGTCGATCCATATAGTATTATTGTACTACTATAAACAATATACCCAATGCTCAAGTTACATGAAATTATCAAACTAAATCTTGGTAATGTAATTTGATGATAAAATAAAGGTTGATTCCGTTATCTAAAAGGAACTAAAGTTCTCAGTTATTAAGAAACTAGTTTAAAGTCTACTATGAAACTACTTCATTCAAATACGAGTTCGAACCATCTCGCTAATATTCAGGGCTGGGTTTTGGCCCATCCTTCTTTTCATTTCTGTACCCTGTGTAGCTGATGTGTCACAAATTCTTATAAAATAGATGGACTGAAGTAAAAGGTAATGGGTTCGAGTTCCAATGTGACAAGACTCTGACCACAATCCATCTATTCTATGAAATGCTGCTGGGTGATAACTAGCTTTGAATGTAACTTTCGGAAACCTAGTAAGTCGTAGTGACCTATGGATTTTAATCTTGATCAAAGTTAAATAAATAATATGTAAAGAACTTGATAATAGTTAAGCTTTATATTCACGAACCAGTTAAAATTGCAGAATGTGGATTACTGGATTCCCACTCGGTGGTGAAGAGTATCATCCCCATCCCTTCAGACTGATCAGTCCTGACTTCATAATATTAAACCTAGTGAACATAGATTTCCCTCAAACATAGCCGTCACTGAGTAAATCAGTGGAGTCTAATCTTGTCAGTGTGAATAAGGTGCTCACTGAAGACAGTGAAACATGGTCGGGTAATATCACTAATGATTGAAGTTAGACTTGTATACCACTGTATTCTAGATCACTAGTCTGGAGGCTTAGCGTTCGAGCTCGATAGCGACGTCCTGTGTTCAATCCCTGGTTAAAAAGTTGTGGATAAACGATGGTAACGAATACCATACTAGGGTAATGCAGCTTTCCAGTGCTTCCTGTTTCCCATTGGTTGTCTGACTTAGATTTCGGTTCATGATCTTTATAAAATGTTTAACTCTTTATCAATTGTTTTTCTCGTATTGTCTAACACTTTTAAAAATATGAATAGTTTACGAAAAAGAAAAATATTTTCAATTCTAATCGTGGACACAAATCAAACCATTACAATCATGTTAGTAGTGTTGGCGATGATGATGCTAGTACTGAGCTTGTTTGTCCTATTGAAATCGATGCCAGTCATATGAGTATCTTTGTAAGTTTTACTATCACAAATAATTTGTTCTGTACATGTACTCCATAATAAACATTATGTGTATATTTCAAATGTCATACATATTCCATTCAAACATTCATTTTTCTAAGGTGGACTGATGGTTCAGTGGACAAGGTTTTTGATTCTCTACTACTAATTAACATGCCTGAATCACGCTCAAATTGTTTCGATCTGAATAACCTTGAATTGTCGCTAAACTTCAAGTTTGAAGTGTAACATGAAGTCATGTACACTAGTTTGTACCTGGTGAATGATTTGGGTCAATAAATGTTTGACCTTGAAGAATTATTTGTAGGTAGGAGGGAAGAACAGTCTTTTTTCGAACCTATATGAAGCTGAACAGATACATAGATATTTTTTTAACAGAAGACTGCACATATACCGAATAGACTGTTGACAAGTGAAAGCGATTCGCTTTTTCTGTTGACACTGTTATTTAATACCAGAAGTATGCACTATTGAATTTCAAACCCAACACTCCATATACTACGGAAAACGTAGTTTTTGTATTCACCTAACCTTACACAAACGCAATACAACTAAACTGACGAAATACAGAGAGAAGACAATAAAGGACTTTACCATCCAAATACTAGATTCCAAAATAATATTTCAATTACCTCATATATGTGTAACTGACCAGTCATTAATTAATATTTGGTGAGCAATACAAATTAATGTCATACTGAATCAATCCTTCGATATTTTATCATGCGAATCTAGTTACTAATGTCACCAAAAATATATTTGTCACAAATCAATAAAAATGAGTTACTTAATCATTCGTCTGATTCCAGTTTTACTACTTAATTTCCATTTGTCAGTAGTAAACATAATACAGTTAAATTTATTGTGTTGATTGTGACTGGCAAATGTATAGTAAGGTGATTGCAACTGATCTAGAAAATATTATGAGATTGAATAAAAAGGACTGGATGAAAATGAAGAAATGACCTTTGACTAAATGACATGTAAAACAACTGTTAACATATTTGTTTGTGGGACTCCTGAGCAGTGCACATCCACAATCCCGCCCCGCGAGATTCCAACCCAGGACCTATCAGTCTCGAGCGCGAGCACTTAACCGATAGACCACTGAGCTAGCCGGCATCCGATGGTGTTAATATCTAACTTCAACCAATCCACGAAGCTGAACAACCGTTCACTAATTGTCTTCAGGGAGTTGTTATCTCACAACAGACGTGGTTGAACTCCACTGGTCACTGCTTCTCACTAGAACTTAATTTTCTCCTCGATGAATTCCCAATGGGATAAATACAGCCTTACAGGATTGCCATTATAATACCAGAAGCTAGCCACTATACAACTACTCCTTATTTGGAAAGAAGAGAATTTTTAATATTCCATCTTAACTTAGAAACAGTGAAGTGATGATTTAATTCATGGTTAACTTCTTGACTCGTATGACTATATTTGAGAATTGACTATATTATTAGTTTATATATAGAAGGGAAAAATGACGTGTACAGTTACATATGAGATCCTAAAAGTCATGGTATCATCTAAGCATTAAAATGTGTGTAAAAGCCAGTAATAGATTCCGGAGTTTTACAAGTTAGCTTAAAATAGCATATAAATACATTAGAACTGTTTTCTAAACATATTTCAGAACATTTTTTGGCCTCTGGTACGTTTCAGCAAGCAGTTGTAGGGACTTTTAAAATCATATATAATGTCATCTATCTCTCAAAACCTTCCAAACAATCCAGTCAGTTATCTAACCAGAGGTTATTCTCCTCCATTAAAAGAACCTTAGAGTAGGTCGACTAGGCTTAGTGATTTATGGAACTTGAAGAGCTGTTCTTCAAAAATCTCTACTTATCATTCAAGATTCTATTGAGGCTTGTTGATAGACATCCCACCAATCTCACCGATTTTTTCACTTACACCAGACATCTTGCCCCCAGTGACTTGTAGAAGTTGAAACGTGTTTTTGGACATCCTGTATACAGATGCTGCTTTCATGTCGACAGCGCTCTCCACTAAGTGTCCTAGTCCTTATGCAAATCTGTCATGAATTTATTACTTAAAAATCAACATTTCCCATCAAAATCAAAGTTATCCTGGCTATACCAATCTGCTCCAAACTGTTGAAAGGAGCTTTCAGAAACCTAGTACCTATAAGCTGGACTTTATACTAACCTTAAAGCGACTTCACTTGTCATTTCCGTGGCTTCATGTAAATGTAACAAATGCTCGCTCGCTTTTGCCTTCACACTCATAAACAACATTCTGGTTGCGAGAAGGTAGTGAACAAAACTTCCCTTGCAGAAGCTATAAACGCGCGGCAATACGAAAACATTTTTAAAGAAAGAATGGATTCTCACGATTCTCTGTCGTACTATGTAAAGTAAAATGAGCAGATAAGTTCATGTTACTGAGAAATGACACTGTTCACATAAATCGCAGTATGGAGACAAAATGCTTGTTTCCTGGATGTCAACATTAACCTCTTCTGTTTACTGGTGTTATGATATACAAGAGCAAGCCTTCGGACTCCTTGCTTTTTTACTCTGTAAGAGATTTTTAACTGAATTATCAGTCTGTAGATTTTCGGTTTCACCTGTTCGTTCACACTGTCTCATTATGCATCCAATCAGTACACAGTATGGTCAATTAAAAATCAAATATTCTACAGTTTTATGTTTACCGTAATCGGTTCGACAGTACTGACGATCAAATATCGTTCTAAAATATTAAAGTTTTTACCTTCGAAATCAACCATTAGCCCATAGTTCTAAGTTTCAAGACCATTGATTTGTGATTCAAACCGGGCTTTACGAAAATATCAATCATTAGATAGTTAGTGAGACCAGGTATCGGATAGTGTAATAACTAACGTTACCAACGTAGAAAATCCCAGTTTACAAGCTTATAATTCAGTGCTTCAGCTTACGATTACTCCTCGAACAAAGTCGTTAAAAGTACGTTAAACGACGACTAAACCCGAACCAAATGTGTATTTCCGACATGGTGATCCCTACAGGGTATTTTTTAGTCAACCTTTTACAGAAAGCTCTATTGTAATTTTGTATAAACAAATGGATTTCCATGTAATTTCTTGGCATGATGAAACAAATTGATTTATATTTTTATATATATCCTTGTTATAACGTTCAATAGTTCTTCATATAGTATTTAGTTGAATGCTTGTCATCACAAAATGAGGCAGTAGATTGACACCCCCAAAAATATTTCTTGCTAATTTATAAAGCCTTTTTTATAACTGGCCCACTTTTCATGAATTTACATATATTTCAACAGGCCGAAGAGGTAGTCAAACCTAATCGTCAAAGCATGCACCTACGAGCAGAAAACGTTCCAACAATACTCATAGATCCAGTTGCTACAAATGTACAGGTGAGTTTTATTTTTCAAAAGTCGAATTGTAAATTAACTACTGATAATTAATTAAGTAGTAAAAGGTAAACAGTTAAAACATGGATAGCCACTCCACATTCATGTATGGTTGAAGTGGATGTCGAAACTGAATGATAATGCGGATTAATACAATAAAATCAATATGGGCGGAATGCGATCCGATATTTAGTCAATCCGATATTTAGTCATTTATTCGAAAGTAAATAAAAATATTTTAGCACTTACTAAAAATATTTTAGCACTTACTCATTGACTTGCATTTTTCAAGATAATGAATTACCACAATACGGATATTTATGAGTATTTATCTATAATTGACTTGTTGACGGAAGTTTATTCACCGTTGAAGCGGTCTAACTCAGGCATCGACCATGACACTATTTAATGCTATTCGGTCGTATGAACAGTAACAGTCCTATGATAACTACAGGATACCTAGTTTTTGAAGTCATGAACCGTTGGTCCCTCTTCAACAGGTTAATTCACCATCCATCAAAGTGTAGTGTTTACGATATAAAAACCTTGGAAACTAACCGGCACATTGCAAGTTGATCGACAGAATCAAATCAACACTAAGGAGACTGTATTATCACATTACTTTTTGTGAGTATATAGCCTACTAATGTTGAAATATCTCAGTCATTGAAGGAGATCAGCCATAAACCAATGATACCTCAGTGATAAACAAAACTGATCTTGAGAATTTATCATTCTACCACAGATAACCATTCGATCAAGTGATCAGTAGTTTTTTTTAACTAAGTAGTTAAATTAAATAAGTCTTGCTGCTAAAAATAGATATTAATAATCATGAAAATGAGAACAATTTTGGAAATCCAGCACTTTAAAATGACAGTTTGCTTGTTCTTCTTTTAACTTGTGTGTTTTTGCTTTTGATTCCCCCTCTATTCCTCTCTTTTGGTTCGCTTTCTCTATACCTCCTAACAGCATCTGGAACTTCAAGAAACTGACTTGTGAATCAAGTATGTTGACGATGTTTTTTTTATCCCATTTTCATGTTAATTAATCTATACCAAGATCCATGTAACCAAAGAATTATTCAATGATTTTTTTGACAGAATAAACTTTACTCAGAGTTTAAGCCTTTATTATTAAAAGCAAATATAAAATAACGTATATCCTTTTCAAGATGTGAAGTTTTAATGAAAAATTATATTGCCTGAAGGTGGCTGTAATTCACTCACCAACTTACCTAGTTTTGCTAGTTTCAATATGGGATTCATGGAGTTCTAATGATAGGTTATAACTATTGTAGTTCAGCCAATTCAAGAAATTGTATGGGCATATAGCACTTGTCCACAGATGTATGGTGTTTGCATGATTAATGCTGATCACTCCAAAACTGACTGAAATTGAATAGATGAACTATGGAATTCTAATTTACCAAACTAAATGTACCGTTTTAACTGTCAGATTTGAAAGTTCTTATTTCAATGTTGCACGGTTGATTACTGTTATAACTAGAATGAAACACTAGTCCTCATGTTCATGGATTTGTAAGTGTTCTTCAAAGTGAGTGTAACAGTCCGTAATAAGTATTTAATACTACGATTGATATTAACCTCCACAAACCCTACTGTGATCGCTTAATATTTATTACTTTTATTAGTTCAAAGGTTTTTGCGGAAATGGTCTAACTGGTAGTTTTTAATTCATCACAGATGGATTTCAATTAAAATTTCACTTAAAACTTAGCAGCACTGGATATCTGTTTAGTCACAGTTTGGGATTGATCAATGATAATGAGAACTCATGATAGGGAATAAAGCTAGGTTCTTTAGATTTCATAGCAAACACTTGACAATTCACACCATTGAATCGGTGTCTGATAGTATGATTCCAAATATAACCACTTCATGATGTAGTTGAAAGCATGAGTCAATTGAAGCTAGACCACCAAGGAAAACCTGGAAGCACTGGATGGCCGTTTCGTCCTATTGTGGCACTCCTCAGAAATGCGCATCCACGACCTCGCCTCGTGAGATCCCAACCCAAGACCTACCAGTCTCGCACCAGAGCACTTAACCGATAGACCACTAAGCCGGCTTCTGATGGTGCCCAGTGCTTCTAGGTTTTCCTTGATGGTCTAGCTACAATTGACTAATGCTTTCAACTATGAAAATACTAAATATCCACAAAACCCCTTCTGATTAATTCATGATATATCCATAACAATCATCAAATTGCATTAATGATAGTTGTTCTACTCCTGATATGTTTGAACTTGACTAGAAATATATCAATACAATAAATTTAATTCAGAACAGAATTTTCGAAAGAAAAAAAGACCCTATACCTATTTATCCTCTTTTGTCTCATTTAATTCTAGTTGTAACTGGAAAACTTATTCCGACTTTCAGTTATATTTTTTCCCGTGATTATTATCCAAATGAAAAAGAGTGATTAATGAATTTCTTTGACTGACCACCTGTTACCTATCTTGTTTTTGATATAAGAAGTATGTAGGTACTCCCCTAATTTATACCTGGGCTAAATAATGTTTTCCCTATTATCCTACTGTTATATATATGCATAGTATGTACGGAGATAGAGATATTTCTTTAGCTATACCATGTATTCTATCATGTTCTCATTGTTATTGTAGTCGGTATTGTTGTTGTTATCTCGTTTCTTGTATAACATGTATACCGTGATACAATTTCTTTCTCTCTATATGATTAGTTTATACACATATCTAAGTATCCAAACTTTCCTTGTTTGGTTGTTTGGTTGTTTGCTTTATTGAACATTGTGTTAAATTTTCTCACTTTCTTTCACTTTGCGTTTTTTGAGTTGAAATTTTCTTGGTTTTCCAAGAAAACTCATTTCATTATATACCTTCATCCGTTTCATTTTTTTTTAAAAAAAAGTTATATGTATGTATAAACTTATCTACATTTGTTAAGTTATTTTTTTTAAAAAAAAAAGAATGATTCCTTAAGTATACCACATCATCATCATCACTATATTCCCTTAAACTCCATACATTCCATTACTTTCTATCAATGTATATCACTTTCTCTATAATCTATGTATCCTTTGTACATGTTCGTGCAAAAGAGAAAGCATGAAAGAATCGAATATAAAGAGAGGAGCAGAGAGAGAGAGAGAGGGGGGGAGAAGGGGGCGAGGAGGGGGGTTTGGAAAGAAGATCATTATGTATTATACATTTTTACTTGTTGTTGTTGTTGTCGTTGTTGTTACTGTTACTATTTTGTTTTTGTTTTTTTGTTTTTTACATCTCATGTCCATTATTTTGTTAAGAACTATGAAAGAAAAATGTCTTCCTTCTGTGGTTTACTTTTCCTTTCCGTCTTTTAGAATTCATTTTATTGTTGTTAGTTTGACTGTATAATTTTTTTATTAGTGTAACATATTTTTTTATGACATCTATACCTTACTTACTTACGCTAATGTATATCACAATAATAATAATAATAGTGATAAACAGCATCATTACTAACATTACTACTAGTAGCAGTGATAGTAGTAGTAGTAGTAGTAGTAATAGTGATACTTGTAAATGAGTAAAAGAAATTTTAAAACAGATGGTTACTTGTCAATTATTAAATTTCCGGACTATACCTAAACGGTTTGAACTGAAAATAAATAATTTATAGTACAATATGAATACTTATATGATTATAATGTATATTGTTTAGTGGATATTAAAAGGTGTGAACAGATGTACTAATTATTGACCATAATTATTATTTAGAAATTAAATTTCATTATAATTATGAATCAGTCTAGGTTGGAACATCACTATGAACCTGAAAGGTCGTTTGGTCCCAGTATGGGACTCTTTAGCAATGTGCATTCACGGACCAGCGCATGTGAATCAAACCCAGGACTTTCGGTCTTTCGTGAGAACGTCTAACCTCTAGACCAATGAGTCGGCATCCGATGGCATTAATTCCTGACTTCAATCAACCCAAGACATTAAAAGGCCACCTTTTGTTGTTTTCGGTGGGTAACTGCCTCATAACCTATATGGATTAGCTCTGCTAGTTATGGCTTCTCACTAGAACTCCGCGAATTTCTTCTCAAAGATAGACACTAGTCAGCCCATAACAGTTATCAACAAAAGGTTGTTGAGAACCGATTCAAGTTAAGTCACCATTGAAAACCTGAAAGCACTAGACGGCAGTTTCGCTCAGGTATGGGAATGCTTCCTCAAAATAAATGACTAAAACATACTTATATAAGCTTTTCAGAATTATTGATTTGAAATTTCAGTAAAGTTCGTTTTAATGTTTATTTCTTCTCATATCAATTGGGTAAGCAGATGTAAACTACCTGATTATGATCTACACGACTATCATAGCTAGTACGTAGAGACATTCACTCTTTTTCACAAAATACCTATATCCTTTTCACGAATTCATTGCTACTTTCCAATTAATATTGTTTGTAATTATTTTTCTACTACTAGTGATGCCGTTTCGATTTCTATTACTCTCGTAGTTATCTTGATAATTTCATCTGACTGAGTCAATGAATATAGGTGCTAGGTTGTACATTGCTTGTTACTGACTGATTAATCAGCTTTCAGTGTTCAGCGGACTAGAAAGTGACACAATAGACACTGAACTGCTGAAATTATTGGTTTCAAGCCAAGTAAAATTAAATGATGTGTTGTTATTCAGTTCAGGTCCAGAATGGTTGAAAATTACAAAAAATTTTTACAAATCCGTTAAATAATACACATTGATTTTCAATAAGTTGAACACTTTTTTTGGAAAAAAAAGCGATTGAATAATGTAAGAATTACTCTCAGTAGTACAGAGCTCCAGTCATTCGAAAACTGTTACTGGTCTAATTGATTGGTATGGAATCTTAGGATAGATTTTTGAAGCTTTTACACCAACCGCTATTTACCTTTATTAAGGATTTATATCTTCCTATTGCTGATGTTCAGGACCACAATTGATCAGTATTTGTTTTCTTATGTGCTTTGTAAGCGGATTGCCCTGGTATGGAGTTAAGTCAAAACATTTAGTGTATTTAATTCATAGCTTACATTGGAACCCAGAACACACGTTTTTCTCCAATTGGTATATGTCAGTTCTATCATAGTGTCGATGTTCAACTTGAGACTCGAACCCAGTAATTTTCAGTTGAAACTCAAATATTCTATTCACTGTGGCGCTAATTCCAAATAGCCACCTTCGCAAACGTTAGACAGTTTAATGACTACATCTACTCAGTAGCACAGTGGATAACGCGTTCATTTTCGATTCAATGTATAGCGAGTTCGATTTTGGATATGTACTTTAATACTGGTTTGTAAATGCCGAAGAGTTCCATGTGGGACGAAACGTATGTTCTAAATTCCACTGTTAACTATGTATCAAATATACTATAACTCATGACCCAACGCCATATCACGGCAGTTCGCTCAGGATGCATACATAACAACAGAGACTCATCGACTATTTTTCTGAATGTCAACAATAAGTAATTATAAACTCTGACCAAAGTTACAAATCATTTGGTCCAGAATTTGTAGAAATCCCAACTCAACCATATTCTGTTCGTTTAGTTAGCATGAGTCCCTTCAACATTGAGTTTATATCTTCTCGACTAGTCCCAACTAGCAAAACAGTCAAGTTAACACAGTGTATACTGTTGGCCACCTACCTCTAACTACTTAAAACCCCAATACCTAGTCTACATGATCATACGTCAGTTCAACAATATTTGTTACGATGATAGTAATACTGTTTTTAAGGACGAAATAATTTGACATAATGAATGCCATCATCTCTTATTGTCTTTATCAATAATGATGATTAGAATAAGTTTATAATCAACAATTAAACTCGAAGACTACTAATAATAATGAAATCTTATTTACTTTACTTTTATTACTGTTCACTTCCGGTATATATTTGTATTGAAACATAATTTCTATGTTTATAAGTCTATTTGATGCCACCCTAATTTGCTTCCTCGAAATCTCTAGTAACAGTTTTTTTTATTTAAATTTTGTCCACATTGACGTTTCATGGTTTTGTTTTTCACTTGTCATTTACATATCCAAATGAGAGTAAACATCAATACATTTCTATGTAATATACATACATGAGTATATTTATCAATATTAGTTAAAATGAATGTATATATGATGGTAGTCACTAATGTAGTATGGAATACTTACACTATGCTATAAATATCATAAGAGATACACACACTCACATATATTCACATAAACATACAGTAGAGATTTGATTCTCTAATAGCTCTTAAAGAAAAAGACAAATTTTCGGTCTATGATAACCTGACCTACTTTTATTCTACTAACTAAGATTATATATATACATGCATATTCCAGTTATTACTATCATCCTAATTCGACCATTTTCTTATTTTGCTCTATTACTACTACTATCACTAGTGATACTTCCGGTCTTTTTTGGTTGAAAAGAACTGCTTCTGATAATCTAACTTTACCCACCCACAGTGATTATTATTATTATTATTATTATCATCCCCGTGTCATTTATGGTATCAAATCTTACCACGTGGATTTGAAAAAAATGACTGACAAATAACTTACTATATGTGAGTGAATCTATACGTATGTAGGTATGTATATTTTCTAGTTAAGCAATAACCTCAAAATAGATTCGTGCTTACAGTCAACTTATTCTGTGTATCACATTCAAGTTGGCCTTATTCATTCCCAATTCTATTTCGTTGTCTTTCTCTCTCTATCTATCTCTCACATATATTCACTTGATCATAATACACATGAACACATACACACATACACGAGCATATTTAAAATAAAACTAATTATAGGCCCTCAAGGTTTATTTTGTTTCGAGTTGACTCTGTTACGTTGGAAAACTTTTAAAATTTTGTTGTGTTCATCTTCTTTTCCTTAGATGAATTATTTCTCAGTTTCTTCTCTCTGTGTTAAGGCTTCTTGTTTTGCGGTTCACATCATCTTCCCCCTTGACGAAAAACAAAGTTATGTTATCACTGCCATTGACTGAGTGCATAAGGGAAACTGGACGGCGTTGTGATCATGTAAAAGAAAAGACCAATTTGGTTAACTGGAATAAAAAAAAGAAA
>NW_017386010.1:759686-762299 GCF_000237925.1 Schistosoma mansoni | reverse complement strand
TATGATGAGTAAGAGGAGTATTACCAACAACGAATGTAACTATGTCAATGAAACTGATTTTTTACCATGTCATATAATGTCTTTGACCATAGATTAAGAAGCTTACATTTGCCCATACGACTCAGTTCAACAGTCCATAACCTTATAAACTAATGTAGCTGGGATCTACTTAAGTGTATCTCAATCCACTTTTGTTAACCAGAATAGTGTCAATATAATTGGTTACAGGGCATATAAAATACACATTAAAAAAATCCTAGTCTGTTAAAGAGCACAACCTCAGTAACTGACTTTTTCCAGTTGTTTAATATGTGATACCTTAACCCAACACTCCACCTGACATTGCTTCCCAAATAAACGAAGTTTTCCACGAGCCCAACAACTTTTGTACTACGGTTAGACATAAACCGATTCACAAATATTATGCATTTAATTGGAGAGGGAAGTTTCCCAAACGTTCCTGCACTGTTAACCAGGAAGTTCAAAAGATTCTTTATTATGTAAGAGTCCTCATAGTAAAGAATTATGTGATCTACTTACCCTAAAGCAGAGTAAATCTCCAGGTAGAAAAACAAGTCTTTAAACATCAGACAAGAGTATGTATATCGCTTACTTCTAAAAGAAAGACTTTTATATGTGTAATCATAGAATGATTAGAAGTAAATTGATGCTGATAATCGTCGATAAATTAGAAAAGATCAACATCTGCATATAAGATTTTAAGTCAAACGCTGCTGATGAGTATTAGTTAGGAGGAAACCTATATCAAAACACGATTTATTGTTGATTAACTTCAAGCACTCTATATATATCAAAATGCATAGAAAGCATGAGTCATTTATATCACTGGTCAGATTTCAGCCTGATCACTAGAATACGATTAAAACTAAAGACAAGACAAGTATGAAAATGACTTTGATTCGACAACCATTACAAACCGGTGAACAGTGAACATCTATTGAATCTTACTTTGAGACTTCACAGTTTACATCTACGGCTCTATCAGAATCTTTGGGCTTTGACAACTGGCTAGGCGCTGCCGTTGAGGCAAGAAAGTACTCAATTCTATTCCTCGTAGTCTTATGGATGTACATTAATTAGGAGTCTCAAACTAAGATAAAACACATGATCAAAGCTTTCCGGTTTGTAATGGTTGCTGAACTAAAGTCAATTCATAAGTTGTACGTGTATAAAAATTATTAATTAGATATATTTTGAAAATAGCTTTCATTGTGAAATAACGTCAAGCAATGAATTACTGAAAAAGACGAATTATTTGACACATGTTCCATTTTCGTCTGTAACGCCTAGAGATTATGCAACCTCAACCGCATATTCACACATAGGATAATACTTATGATTTTCAGACATCAAATTGGTGAGAACAGTACCACCGTTTCGCTAAAGTGGTATGTCGTCCATTATATGTATATATAATGACCATCGTTTCCTCTAACTGTAACAAATCGAATTGTGGTGTGGGTTACTTATATCCACATAAATAGTATGTGGTGATGGTCAGGCATAGAATGTATTTCGGCAGAAGATTGATAAGGAAAGAACAGGAACAAAGCGTAATCGGTGTGACAATGCATGAGCAACCAAATCAGAGAAGATGAACTGATATTTGCAGAAGGAACAGTCAAGATTGAGATAATTGATTGTTATTTTGCAAATTAACTATTTACTGTATGGTTATCAGATTTTAGTGAGATAGTTTGTAATTTTTGCATTCGATCGTCCTCCCTCATATCCTCATTCACAACATAAGGACCTTCAGTCTCGTGTGCTATCACTTAACCTCCAGACCGGTAAGCCGCTATCCAACGGTGTTAGTGTCTAACTTCAG
Organism: Schistosoma mansoni; assembly: GCF_000237925.1. Taxonomy (NCBI): domain Eukaryota; kingdom Metazoa; phylum Platyhelminthes; class Trematoda; order Strigeidida; family Schistosomatidae; genus Schistosoma; species Schistosoma mansoni. Next base: position 760,450 of record NW_017386010.1, on the reverse strand, counting down.
CCAGTCCGTGATCATGCACAACCCTTCATTCATTCGCTGATAACTGTCACACATGCGACTTGGATCGAACTTCACTGGCCACGGCTCCTTACTAGAGCCCTAGGAAATCTATATTGGTGCTTGTCACCAGTGATCACATGAATATTATTGAAATGAGGATTTGTAGAAGTTAAGCGTTCGCGCACAAGACCAAAGGTCCTTGGTTCGAATCCTGCATGCGGAATCGTGAATGCACACTGCTAAGGAGTACCATACTAGGACTTCTATTGTCCCCACTCGTCTGTTCTGTTCACTACAGAAGGTTCGTTCCTAATTTATTTATCCAAGATACATCATATCTGGACTATTTAAGTCTCTTAATAGATGATTAACCAACAGATTACTTATTAATTGCTAAACTTCAAAGTACTACTATCTAAATCTAACAGTTATGTGTTCCATCCCTAACAAGATGATAAATGTACACTGTTATAAAAAGACAATTAATTATTACTATTATCGGAAGGGGTTTTGTGGAGATTTAGTATCTTCATAGTTGAAAGCGTGAGTCAATTGTAGCTAGACCACCTTGGAAAACCTGGAAACACAGGACGGCCGTTTTGTTCCCTTGTGGGACTCCTCAGTAGTGCGCATCCATGATCCCGCACTCGTGAGATTCGGACCCAGGACCTACCAGTCTCGCGTCAGAGCACTTAACCGATAGACCAATGAGCCGGCGGGATCATGGATGCGCACTGCCACTGAGGAGTCCCATGATAGGACGA
>NW_017386010.1:631293-759486 GCF_000237925.1 Schistosoma mansoni | reverse complement strand
TACTCAATAGTCCTCAATATTCTCAACTACTGATTATGATAGTCGTGAGGACCTAAACCACACAGTCTGGACTTACCTACACTGCTCAATCTAAGAGTCAATAATTCTATAAACTGATACCATATCTTGATTTTATCACTCCAATCATTGCCACAATCTTAGTCTATTAGAAAATCATCACTTGCTGATGCTAGACACCACTATAGGAAGGAACTCCGAGTACGCAACGCATAACGGTTTCATATCGAGGTATAACCTGAAATCCGTCACCGATTTTTTATCAAGTATATATAAAAATTACTTAAAATCTCCACAGAAAACCCCCTATTAATAGATTTGTCAAAGTTTTTAGTTGGATACTCCTAGTACATATACCCAAATAGTGTCTACCTCAACAAGTGATGATTTTCTAATAGACTAAGATTGTGGCAATGATTGGAGTGATAAAATCAAGATATGGTATCAGTTTATAGAATTATTGACTCTTAGATTGAGCAGTGTAGGTAAGTCCAGACTGTGTGGTTTAGGTCCTCACGACTATCATAATCAGTAGTTGAGAATATTGAGGACTATTGAGTACATTTATAATGGACCAAATGTATTCACTCTTTTTCTTTCTTTAAATATTAAGTTTTAAAACTATCTTACACTTTTTATTCTGAGAATTCATTATATTTTCTTGAATTATCATCTTGCTTATTACCGCTACTACTCTAGGATTTATCTTTATCATTTCACTGTACCGACATGGTGCGGCAACTTGAATCGGCACACATCTATGTCACATTCTTCCTTACTTATGACTAACCAATAAAGTTAAGTAGTTCAATGACACATCAAAAAATGATGTACGTTAAATAGATGAAGGAATGATACTATGAAAAAAATAAAACCTCAGGATGGAGTACAATCACATAAGAAATACAACTGAAAAATACTTTTCCAGTTAGGAACGTTCCTTTCAGTTTCATGATTTTCACTAGCATCCATTCTGATGCATATCTAATAACGTCTCATGTCACTAAATTCCATAACCATTTAGTACTACAGTAGAGATATACTAGAGAGAACAATTCGAATTTGGACAAGTTATGTATCAAACATACGTTCATTTAATTATTATCTGTGACAAAATATTGTACACTACCTACTCACTCGTTACATTCTCTTTTTGCTTGTACATATTTAGTGGAGTAAGATGTAATGCTCAATAAACTTTGGAATTCTTAAAAAACCGATTTGGCTGAAAAAAAATTGAAAAGAGTTTTACGTCTTTGGATAACTTAAACATGCATTAAAGTCAATTGCTACGTTATTTTTATTTATTTGAACACATAAATATTGGTACAAGGAAGCACCAGATAAATATGCGCCACACAAATCTCATTCGATTTGTGTGAGGGCTGTTATACTGCTCAGGTGCCCGAACCGAAGCAGGTGATTTTCCTAGGGGGCCACACCCGGAGCCTTTGACTTAAAGGTCTGATCCACAAGGCAGTGGAGAATCGTGAGGAAATGCAGTCCCATGGTAGCCAGTGATCAACGATTGATTCATACACCATTTGTTCCATCAGGATACTGGAGTCCATGTGCACCATTGTTTTGGAATCAGGGTTTTCCAACTCCCCTAGGTGGACTCGCCGTTTCCACCAACCCGGTCTAAGCGCCTGACATTCGCTTTTCGTCCTTTCAATTTTGTAAACAACACCCGTGGTGCGAGAAGGCAGTGAGTAGGACTTCCCTGTCAGAGGCTATATATGCGAGGCCATGTGAGAGCATTTCGAGAGGGCGGGTACTCCCCACTCTCGGCCGTCTTAGGGCATTCGGGGGCACTAAGATTACTCGTAATCCGAAAGGAATGATGATCACTGATTGCAATTATTTAAACTGAGCCTAGATTTTCCCTTTTGTTATTTAATAACTAATTGAATCCTCCATTCATAAGTAAGTTTAAGGGAATATGTTCAGGATACATGTTTATTTTTACAAATATTCTTAATACAAAAAAAGGCTAGAAGCTATTTTTTTGGCTTTTATTTTCTCCGCCACAATATAACATACACGTGCTTTATACAGCTTAAATCCCTTGACCTTCTTTACGCTTTCTATTTTTCTTATCATTTCCAAATGACCTAACACTTTCTGTGACGTACTGTTAGGAATTAATGAATGATTTCATGCGTTAGAATAGATTAGGCAAAAATAATTATGAAACTATAATATATATGGCTTGTTATCGATCATATGTCTACAATCAATGTTTATAGTATTGTGTTGAGCTGTTTTATGGAATATAGAAACTGATATGTTTATAGTAGAGTTGGATAATGACCAGCAAAGGGACCCAGGACACGCGTTTCGTCCTATTTCAGGCTCGTCATCAGGATGTGCCTGCATACCGAAACCGTTCGCTTCAAGCGCCATTGCGTTATGCACTTAGTTACTGAGTTCAGATAGTCACTGGCTTATTCAATAGGATGAAATATAATTCATTTGTATTGGTCTTTTGAATCTTCTGATTGTGTTCAGGACTGCAATTGATCAGTCTCTAAGCGGTATATGTCCATCCCATGAGTATTGTCACTGCTAGCTACCATACAACTTTGCAATAATGCTTATGACCTAATGAAAGTATCAAGGTAATCCACAGTGGGGGCTTATATGCTAAAAAGAGACTTATCTATTGCAGTCGTTAACATTAATGCGAGGATTCAAACTACCAATACAAACGAATTGATATATTTATAGCAAGTTTTATAAGGGTCTTCAGTTTATTTGAGTTGTGACTACTAATGGAATACAGGGTGTACACTTCATCTTACTAAATAATGTAATTTTTATTTCAAAATGTTATGTTTGGGAAAATTTCTGTTATTGCTTGTAATGACTTATAACAAGACTGATCTGCCAGTGCTGTAGCTTAAATTGATTGCTAATTATTGCTAATGACATGACTGTTTGATATAACTAAAGATTACCTATCAGCTACAACTTGTTTCATAGGAACGGAAATGCTAAGCCAACGCTATATTGTCATGGTGTTCTGTATCACTAAAAGTCTGTATAACTAATACTCTAACAAATGATCAAATACTCAGCCATGATGTTTCATAGTATACACAATAAAATCAGTATAAAAGTGTTTACATATTTTTTTTAAAATAAAGTTGAATGATTCACAATAGAGTGGAACAATTATCAACGAATTCTACTGTTAAGAGCGACTTTCTTACTACCATCAATACTGTGGTCATGAGCAATCCTCTGAAAGTTTCAGAATTCATTTCACAATTAATTATTTCTATACTAATGACTGATCATTTGTCTTAGATGATGTTTGAGGAGATTGTTTTGTTTAACAATAATTGACTTACTCATTTATATTGACATAGTTTGTCAACAACGATAATCAAAATAATTGGAAGCGAAAGGTACTGGGTTCGAGTCCCAGAGTGAACATCAACTCTGAGATGCAGGTACATCCGGCTGACGAGTCCCAAATAGGACGAAACGCGCGTCAAACTGGATTCCACTGCTAGCCACTATCCATCTCTGCTTACAATGCTTGTGAATTAAGGCTATATCGAGGCAATATGCACAGTATGCCAATTAGAGACTCACCAGTTGCAGTCCTAACATATCTATGGGAAGATTCAAACAAACAATACTAAATGAATTTATAATAGTTCATAGTTAACGCCTTAGTTTGATAAACTACATGACATGAGTTTGAATCCACTAGAGATCATTGACTCCTTTAATGTCACTAGTATTCGCTAATTAACCAACTGCTGACTACCTCAACCCGAATAAAATCTTTACATAATACTCACGACGTCGAGTAACTTAGAATAATGACCATATTGTAACTTGATCGATAATTTTCAATCAGCACACCAAAGACTAAGATTGTAAGTAGCTACCTATATGAAGTTCTAAATTGATTGGTCACGGGATTTCGAATCGGCAGTCTAACCGATTACAGGCTTTCCAAGAAATTTGGGCCATAAGTACATATTGATACTGATGAATGTTTTATATAACAAAGTGAAAAAGTTATGTAATACTGACTTCATAATTTTTAATAGTTATCACATTAAGATCATTAAATGTATCTCAGTTTGGAATAGAAACCATTATTGAATTTTAAACTTAGTACGGTTTTTGTTTCGAAATTTGTAAACAAAATTAAATTAAACTGCCAACTAGATCTGTTGTGAGATATCAACTCACTCAAGACATAGGTGAATGGTTGCTCAATTTCGTGGATTGGCTGAAGTCAGACATTAACACCATGCGATGCCAACTAGCCCCATGGTCTAGTGGTTAAGCGCTCGCGCGCGAGACTGATAGGTTCTGAGTCTGAATCTCGAGAGATCAGATTGTGGATGCGCACTGCTAAGGAGTTCCACAATAAGACGAAAAGGCCGTCTAGTGCTTCCAGGTTTTTCATGGTGGTTTAGCTTCAATTGACTCATGATTTCAACTATATAATTTAAGATCAACAATTTTCTTAAATAAAAGATGGAAGAATTATTTTATTAATTCAATATTTACAAGTTGATAAAAGTTATAAAAACGGCTATTTCAGAGAAATTTTCTTTGATCCATCCCACTTAGCTGTAAATGAACATAAACACACACACACACGCACATACACAGATAGATTGATGGATAAACAAACTTCAGACAATGAAATTTATTGAAATCAACATAAAAATAAAAAAATGATGAAAATTGAAACCAAATTTTCTTCTCGGATTTATTACCTCTAATGACCAGTGAAGCATTATTAGAATATAATAATAATAATAATGTGTAAGAGTACCATTCCGTTTTATTCCCTTCTACCCCCCCCCTTACTGTCTTATATACGCACTCTAATGCAAGCAGACATACACACACGAACACATGTCAACACTAACATACATTAATTTAGAAATAAGTATTGGGAAGGCACATATTACTTCTAATACTACTGATATTAACGCTAAACTTAGTAGTACGAATAAAATTTTTAAATTTTTTTGTTGTTGTTGTTGTTGTTGCTGAATTTTTACACTAATATTAATTGAGCTATTTGTATTTGTTTTTTTTTAATGAAACTTTTAAAAGATTCCAGATTCATTCATGTGTGTATCTGTTCAATGTGTGTTTCTTTATTTACTTGAGTATAAAGTAAACAATACTACTTATAATAAGTAGTACTAATAATACTAATACTCATAGGATGATATTTGTGGGGACGAGGTATAAAGGATAGATGTATTTCTGAAGACTATTGACCTTGGATGAATAAAGTAATCCATTCGGAAAATCTTGAACACAAACACATCTATACATACATATATACATACATACAAAATGTATGTTATAATGCCAGGAATCACATATTTGAAACAACAGAGAAGAGAATAGCATAATCAAATGAAGATAATGGAGTTGCTTTTTTTTAATTCTTATTCCTATGAGTTAATTAAGTGTTTTGAAAATATTTTTCAACTCCACATAACCCCTTCTGTTTTGAAGTTATCTTCATTATACTCAGTTCTCTTCCTTACTAAATGCTGTTACTTGTCTTACTATTATAAAGACATATTTATATATTATATTGTCACTACTATTGATAAAGATCTGTACATCAGGCGGTACATGGTTCTTTTAAGTAGTTGATTTAATTGTATATTGTTTATTATATAATAATGACATCACTGTCTACTTTGAATAGAATAGAATATGATATCACGTAGGTAAATTAAATCATTTGAACGACTTTATTTATGGTTGATCGTCTTTGTACGCTTATATTCGCGTATAAATCAACGTTCTTAATTGAGTAGCCTTTAGTGTATGGGTTGTTAAATTGAATCAGTATTGATATGTTTATCAATTATTGATTGAGTTGAACACAAAATGGGCTTTTGAAATCTACTTCGTATAATGTAACAAATCCCCCTACACTAAAAGTAATCATATACTAATCGATGACTAGCTTCAAGATGCAATTCCTGGAAATATTATTAGAAGTCATGACCAGTGAAGTACAAATACGTCGGACGCGAGACAATTATTCACTTCAGGTTATGGAAGATGGTCGATGATTATTGTGAACGAGTCATTTGAAGATTACTTTAAAGGAGATTTTAGTTTCGTTACAAATGTTATCCTATCAATATAGAAATGTAAGATGGAGTTACCCACCAACTGTCTGCTATGTACCTATCTATTGGAGTAAATCCTGACACAATTCGATGCTTCATGAATATCATTCTTTAATATTCACTACTCACTCACTGAATGAGCAGAAGAGTGTCCAGAAGTTCTAGCCAAATTGCACTTAGTGAATATAGAGAAGGTGAAGATAATCTCATCTATAATTCATGGTATATGACAATGATATTTTTTTAAGAGTTATATTATTTGTTAATAAAATTAAACATAATATCTCAGTGCAAACACCAAGACGTTCAGATGCAAATACATCCAGCTGATGAGCATCAGATGAGACGAGACCAGAGCTTTAGATTTCACTACTAACCATAATTCAGACGGCGAAAACCAAGGCACGTAGGTGGCACCGAATCCAAGTTAACTTTGTGTGAACGTCAGCGGGATTTTTGTATTTTAAGTTATAAAATACAATAAAGAGATCAAATAATTGACAAAATGTTAAAATATTGATATAACTATCTCATCATGACAATGAGAGCTTCGCCACACCTTCTTTCTGTATACAAAAGTTAGGTTTAAAGCACTTTAATGTCTTTGGATCCTGTAAAGCAGAGTAAAATTGATGTTTAACACTTACTAATGATTTTAAACTCTTTTATAATATCCCTTTATCTTGTCAACTATTTAAAAAATAATTTCCATAATAATATTTCTCATGTACATTCAGGCCATTTACATGTTATGAGAAGCTTTGAAGTTATAAAACGAATTCATGTAATTCATAAAATCTTGTTCTTCCCTGCTTTATTTATATTTCCCTAATATCCAACCATGGCTCCAGCGAGAATCGATAATAAGACTATGATATTCATGGACATTATACGTTGTCATTCAGATTATTTAACTAAAATCTAATTCTATATAATTGAGATCATGAGTCAATTGAAGCTAGACCACCACGGAAAACCTGGAAGCAATGGACGACCGTTTCGCCCCACTGTGGGACTCCTGAGCAGTGCGCATCCACGATCCCGCCTCGTGAGATTCGAACCGAGGACCTATCAGTCTCGCACCAGAGCATTTAACCGACAGACCACTGAGCTAGTCGGCATCCAATGGTGTTAATACCTAACTTCAACCAATTCATGAAATTTAGCAACCATTCACCCATGTCTTCAGTGATTTGATATCTCTCGCGAGGTGGGATCGTGGATGTACACTGCTGAGAAGTCCCACAATAGGACGAAACGGCCGTCCAATGCTTCCATGTTTTCCATGGTGTTCTAGCTTCAATTGACTCATGATTTCAACTATATAAGAATTACTAAAATCTCCACAAAACCCCCTTCTGATAAAATCTAATATATTAATTTTTTTTAACAGCTAACTTTATTTCAAAAATTACCATACTACTAATAAATTTATAAGGCAATTAGTAACATGTATAAAATAGACTTTTACAGAAATTTGATTTTAATTAATACAGTAAAGAAGAAACTATACGAGAAAGAGAATATATACATATGTATACCCACACATATCTACACATTGTACATAGAATAGGGCACATTTGCAGCAAATGTATTAGCATAGTTTGATATCCAAACCAAATATGACTATCTATTAATGAACCGGAAGTAGAAAATTTTAATTGTTCCTCTTTTTTTTCTGTAATCAAAATTATCTTTGTCATTCATCATCATTATTGTAAATAATGATGATGAACCGCCTCCCCCCCTTCTGATAATGATTATTTTTTTGTATATAGAAAGTATAGACTGGATATAGGGAAGACTGTTATGGGAAAAACTTGTTGAGTTTGGTAGAACAACAACAACAACAACAAACAAACAAACGTATTCAAACTTAATGTGTATAGTTGAAAGTTATTAAAAGTGAATTATACATTTATTTATATGTATATTAAATGAAACATCTGTTATGGTATAAATAATTTATAGTGTAAATGTTCTCCTGGAGATTACTAAATGTTATTCATATCATTCATCGACCGAAGTTAAACATTCAATTCAGAGGGGGATGAAGCTAGCAAAATACTAACTCGGAGATTACGCAGATCATTCCAAAAATCTTTCAACACCGATGAACTACGTTTAGTATTTTCTACGCGCCAAATGGTGACACCGAAGCTTAAAGATGAATTATCTAGAATGACCACCTCATTTTGTATTTATCAGTTTGACTGCTCCTGTGGAGCAAGTTATATTGGTCGAAGTTTTAGGAATTTACATTTTTGTACTCGTGAACACCTCTCAGCGTGGCTAATTAAATGTTTGGTGAAAAAAGTATTGGTCCATTTAGTACAAACTGGTCATAGTGCCAGTATAAACCAATCTTTTTCGATTATTTATAGGGTCATTAAATTTTTGCCAAAGCTTGTCAGGATTAAAGTTCTTCGAACGGCTGAGGCAGTAGCCATCAGGATGAAGAAAACGGAGCTGTGCGTACAGAAGAAATATCTCCAACCCCTGCTCCTCCCTTGGCCAGCCACAAGACCAATTAATCAATAGTAATCTTAGCTATTGTATGACCTAATTTGACTATGTACTTACGACCTTTCGTAGTCAAATGTAATTGTCTCTCTTATCTTTATTCACAAATTTTTGTATTATTATTATTATTATTATTATTATTATTATTATTATTATTATTATTGGTTAAACATCATTATTAATCTCCCCTATACATGATTCATTCACTTCGCATTGATCCCTCCTTATTACGTCTCACTAATTTTTCACACATTTAGTCTTCCACTTGATCGAATTGTAATTGCACTCTCTCACCCTATCTGATCCATATTTATATTCTGATCACAGATCTTAAATTTTCACTTTACATATATACAAATTAATATTTATTTATTATTATTATCTTTATTCAATATTATATTTTTGGTACAATATAGAATTCTTAGCACAAAGTACTTCAAAAAGTTTCCGTTTCTTACTTCTTCGTCCTTCCTGACGATAAATAATGAATGATCGCCAGTTAAAAGTTAACAGCCCAGTCAATCGACATCTGAATAATGTTCATTCTTCTCGCTGAATATTGCCAGCAACCATGATATCTCTGATTAGGCCTTCTGTAACCTTTACAGCGATAGGTCTTACACTTTTCAGAAACGCACCTGAATAGGTTGTGCGATTAATAGGCATAATGATGTATTAAAACAAACGAAATTAGATAACTTGTTGAAATATCTAGATGACAGGAACAGGTAGCCCAGATGTTTAAACAGGCTGCCAAGTTAACATTCTATATGAGTCAATATCAACATTAACGATTTTATTCTATTGGTGGTTTGACATACCTAAATTTACGTGCATTAAACGATGTACTTTGCCTTTAACCTGGCCATTTTTCGGATTATTAATTTGGATATATAATTGTAGAACCTGAAGAGAATTTATCCAAAAGAATATTCTTCGTTCAAAATATTAGTCTTTTAATATGATAGGGATCTTTACACGACTCATTGAAAATATGAGATGACTAGCTAGCTGTTTCATCTTAGTATGGGACTCCTCAATAGTGTATATTCATGATCCTATTAATAGAAATCGTACCCAGCACTTTCAGTCGCACATATATACTTATCCTCCTGAGCAGAATTCAATGAAGTATATGTTTAACTTTAATCAATTCATGATATTACGTGAACATCTTTCATTGTTTTCAATGGTGCTTGATACTGTTGAAATTCACTAGTTAAGACACCTCTTAAGAATCCCAGCAACACTTGTTTAAATTATTCATTAGTGGACATATGATAATTATCTGTACGGAGGTTTGTCAAAATGTTATTGATATCACGAGAGTGGTTTTTAGTGGATGACTAAGTTAGGTCGATTCGTGGTATTAGTAATTAATTTGTTAAGTGTAAATCATATTGTTTTTCATGTTTACTGAGTAAAGTTGCGTAGGTCTTTATTCGTTATGTAATAATGTTGTCAGTTGCAGAATTGTTGAGAAGTAGGACTCACTGAAGTTACTGATTGGACTAATGTGTAGTATTGATGAAAATATTCAGAAAATTAGAACAATGAACAAGTCATTCTGTTCAATGAAACAGTAACTAACTTTCAACTGAAAATATTTCAGGATCTTTAACTGACTAACTCTTTATCCAATAGATACATTAGTTAACTAAAGCTTTTGTTATATAAACAGTAATTGTATACTGAAGCAATATGAACGTCATATGTCAGTTACCAAAAATAAATGATCAGGGTTGAGAATGAATCAACTAATGATCGTCCTCACTTTTGCCAGTCACCTACATGATGTATTTTATGATTTAAAAAAAAAGTGAGGCATCGGTCCAAAAGAATAAAACGAATATAACATAAACATAGTTAATGGAATTATTTCACAGAACTTTATCTAAAGTAAAACGTTAAATACAGAACAGGTTTTAAAATACGGTATATTGTCTAGCATCTGTTTCTTTCTAACTATTTCTCATTCAACATAATGTATCATGTTTGAGTTACGTAATTTCATGGTTGTACAGTAAAACTTTGTTCAAGAGAATCCAGTTAATATTAGGAATTGTTGTAAGGATTTGAAGGAGATTGTTAAATCTGATAATTCACATTAAGAACTGAACAGTTGTGTCAACTCATCGTAGAACTTTTTGAGGATGTACATTCATGATTACACTGAGAGCTGGGCTCAGGACCTTGAAGTCTCGTGATAAGCGTTTGAACTTTATACATTTGAGTTGTTACTGACTATTTTTAAGATTGCTAACTTCAGTTAATTCACGATATTGGGTACTAATCACTCATAATCATTAGTGGTATTGGTCCCATGTCTGAACATATCGAGCTTAACTGGCAGTGGTTTCTTACTAGAGCTTCATGGACTACATCAATAATTTTTTCCTACTAGGTCTTTACAATATTAATTTTCAAGTAAGTTGCTGATGAGAACTTTATTAAAATACCATTTAATGGGTTGCATAGAAGTAGGTTGCGAAAAAGCTAAGAGTAGTCAGATCAAGGTATAACAGTGAAGTCTTTCACTATGGTGAAGCCTTCTAATGAGATTGTTATATCTAGAGCCTTGATCCTTAATATGCCGCGAACTACTCGACTACTTGAACGATAGAACCCGCAACGTCGCAAAAGAGAGAAGACAAAGACTGGTAAGTAGGAAGTTTATTCCCCAAATCAGTGTCAAAATATAGCACAAAAATCTCGTGTATTTATAGTTTTTTGGCTGAATGTAAATCATCATTTAGGTCAACCAATAGGCACATAGGGGTCATGCTAGTCCATCCAATGGGGAAGCTACACGTCGACATTCTAGAACATTCCCCTAGCAGTGATTGGATGGAATGTCTGTGGCTCTTCCTGGGCTTCTTAAGGCTTCCTAGAGTCTACCGACGGGCCGTCCTTACAGAGACCTAGATAGTTTAAAGATAAAACTTTCATTAACTTCCTGTACGGTGAGGTTTCATTATAGTTGTCTTTCTGAACTACGACACTATATCTGAATCTTAAAGGTTTATAGCTCACCAAATGACTTGAAGGTTCTAGGTTGGACCCTTAATAAGTTTGTGGATATGTACTCCTAAGGGCTTCAGTATGGGAACAAAGCAGTTATTCAGTGTCCTTGTTTTTCAGTAGTTATCTGACTACAAACTAACGACTGGATGAGTGAAAGTTGTTCAAACAGATGAACATTTAAATGATTTATGATAACGCTGATTAATAAATGAAATAAATGATCAACTTGGAAGTTATGAATGGTACTGTTATAATATGCACATAGTCATAATAAATTAATTCAGATGGACTCATTTGATACTAGGTGAAAATCGTTCTTTTGTAAATTAATTTGAATTATAGCTAACAGTGAAATTTGTAAAGGTCACTTTTTCCCAATTAAAGGCTCAATAGTTAGATGTACCCGCTTTGTAATGTTGATATTCAAATAAGGATTTGGGTTCAGCACCTAGTTCTTCAGAAGCCAACCCTTTATCCACTAAGGTGTTGAGTCCAAATATACCTATGAACTTATTTAAACGACATGATATTAACCTGTTGTCCGTTGTACTATCTCGTTAATATTTAGGATTGAACTCCGAGCAATTTTTCCAAGATAAAAACTATACAATTACACATATAAAAAGTTCACATACACCGAAAAAGACTGATACTGGTTAACAGTATAAACTGAATTCAAGTTTTACTGTTGATATTAACCTGTAGGATCTAATAGACACTCAACTGCCAACTCTGAAGTGGTATAAAAACGCCCATTCTGATTTCTTCCCTTAGCTACTATTGAAAAACATGAATCACTTGTAAATGATAAAAATTATTATTTTGATTTTTAAGATTTCTTTTTTCTGTTTCTTACAAAAATAGATTACGTAAGAATCTTGTTGTCATGCATATATATATATATATATATATATATATATATATATATATATATATATTCAACACGTTACATACAAACTGACATTTCAGCCATACTCATTTTCACAATATCCATGTTGACATCAAAATGATAAAATGAAAAAAAACTGGTAATCTTAAAATTTGCCCCTTGGTTATTTATAATTTTAGAAGATGAGTTGAATGTCTTAGTAACTAGGACTATTATTATTATTAGTGTTCATGTATATACAAGTATTATACTACTTGTAATACTAGGAAGGAAAGTAGTAGTAGTAGCCACAGAAGAAAAGTTGACTAAACCATGACCTGTTGTCAGATGAATAAGAGATTTAATTAGCAGTTATGTATACACTGGTGAACAAATATTCTTTACAACACATAAACACACACAATCAAAGACCAGTTATAAAGTGGCTTTTCTTCTTCGAGGATAAAAAGTTCATAACACTTCAAAGAAAAGTAGATGAATGAGTATATATATGTATCAGTGAGAAGTGATGGGTAGAGCGACAGTAGAATAAGATTTCTGGTATTAGCTTTCTGTGACCAAGCTAATTATCATTCTGAATAACTGTAGTAGCAATAATGATAATAATAGTCATGGTAGTAATAACAGTCAGTAAAAGTTATTGCTATATCTAGAGCTTTGATTCTTGCTATGCCGCGTGCTACTAGACTACTTGAACGGTCGAACCCGCAACGTCGCAAAAGAGAAAACAGAAGACTAGTAAGTAGGGATTTTATCCCCAAAACAGTGTCAAGTATAGTACAAAAATCTCATGTATTTATAGTTTTTGGCTGAAAGTAAATCATTATTTCGGACAGCCAATAGGCACATAGTGGGTCCTTCTCACTCATCCAATAGGGAAGCTACATGTCGACATTCTAGAATCTTCCCCGTAGTGGTGATTGGATGGAATGTCTTCGATTCTTTCTGGGCTTCTTGAGGCTTCCTTGAGTTTGCCAATGAGCCATCCTTACAGTAATGATTGATAAATTATTGTTAGTAATAGGACAAGACAAATAGACTAAAATTTAAGCATAAATTTCTCTTTCTTAACTGTTCCCTTATTGTTTATTCATTTGTTTGTTTTTTAATGGGTCTTCTCAACAGTTCAGGTTGGAAAATCATCTTTGCTCAATTTTTTATGTTTTAAGAAATTCCCTTATTTTGAAAGATTTGAAATCTTACTCTACTGACTTCTAGTTTCAGTTGGTAATTGATTGAAAAGGTGAATTGAGAAAAAAGGAAATACATTTTGTCTGTCAGTATTCTTGATACCTATATGCTTGCAATTCAGGAATGATTTGTTCTGGGTCAATAAATCTCGATTTTATCTATCTCTTTAGGAAATCAATACAAAACTATCTTTTTACAAGGTTAATTTCTGATTGTCAAGTCGTCTTAATCTTACACTTTTATGCTATTATTATAAATATATCATCTTATGTGATTACAGAGTTGGTGATTTACACTTTCTTTTATTCCTTCTTTACTATAGATTACCTTATACATGTTGGTATGAACACTGGTTCCCCAGCACACAATACACCTTCAGGATAGATATCAACTATCATATCGTGGTTGTTCGACATTCCATAATGAATCCATGGTAGAATAATCTTTTAAGAAATCATTTTGAAATTGTCAAATATCATCAATGTCCATCCAAATAAATATTGTAGTCTAGATGATAGAAAACAGTGGGATTACTGTTGAGATAAATACCCGGAAATTGTAATGGAAAATACTTGACTTGTCCTATGAATGGACGAAATAAATAATTAGAAACGGGGAAACATACTGGTAACTATTTTTCCTCCAGTAAATCAGCATATATATGTATTCTTAATATGAATACTTATCACAACTTAGTCTACAACTAAATATTTGGCATACCATTTAATCATACCATTGTTTCTCTACTCTTATGTTATCTATATTTATTCTGACGATTATCCTCACATTTATAAGAACTTATTCAACTTATGTATCCGGTTGAGATCATGAACTGATTGATGTTAGAGCACCATTGAAAACCTGAAAGCACCAGAAGGCTGTTTCGTTCCATTGTGGGACTCTTCAGCTGTGCTCACCCACGATCTCGCTCGCGGGATTCAAACCCAGAGTCCTCGGTCTCGCGCGAAGGCTTAACCCTTAGACTAACGGTTTTAATTTTTAACCTCAACCAATCCACGAAATTGCGCTACCACAATAGGACGAAACGTCCTTCCATTGCTTCCAGATCTTCAATGGTGGTCTAACATCAATCAGTTCATGAATTCAATCAAAAACGTAATAATCTCCACAACTCCATACTGATTATTCAACTTAACTGTACTTACTAAACATGCCTACATGAATTCTATTGTATTAAAAATCAAAAATTTATGTCTCAATTAATCATGTAATTTTCATTATTGAACTTTCTTTTAAATTATTAATTTGTATGAAAGGAACATGTGTAAGTATATGTATTTATTTAATAATTCGGTTCAGTAGTGACCCCTTTTCGTTCTCAAATTATTTTTAATTGATTGTAATCCTGCCAATTAGATTCATACTATGAATAACTTTATTTTGGACTTACTGAGATACTTTTATTTATGGTACCATGTAGCCTCGTATTTCAAATATAAATAACATAAAGTCGTTTACAGGTTTACCGGTTACTCTGATTGGTATTTTGATGGGTAGAGGACGGACTCGAATATTACCTGGGTTATGGAATTGTTTCAAGTATATAAATTAAACGCGTTGATGGACTCTCGTTTTGTTGCGTCGTACTCGTACGGCGAGGCCTCCAATTCTGTAGTGCCGCGATTCGTTAATCGTTCGTTTAGATAATCGATATAATTCTAATCTTAACGGCGCGTAAAATCAGAAGACAAAGGATAGCAGCAACTACAGTCTATTGTCGAATAACTCAGGTCAGAAAGTTTGCAACACCTGAGCGAATAATAACGAGCGAGTGAACAGGCGAATAAGCGAAGGAAGCGAACGAGGCGGAAATGACATGCAGTGGAGATGGCTGGGAAGCCAACTCGAGAGCGAAGCGAAAGATAATGCGTATTGGATGTGGCTGGGAAGCCAACTCGATTTAAGCAAGCGTTAATCAACATTTATGGTCAGACAAAAATGAGTGACAGACATATGATGAATAAGATACGAAATGTACACATATATGCTCATATAAAAGTATAGCCAAGGTTAATAAGCGAATAATGAACAAGATCAAAATATGACTCATGACAGGCGAATTGGCTTGGCCAGTAGCTAGGATAAAGTATATGGGCTTAACAAATAAACTGATACTACATAGCCCCCTTGTAGAAAATAGCACATTTATAAAAAAATGTCTGTTTTCGAAAAATAACACTGAAGCGGTATGTGGATAATGTCAAAATGTGGGAAAAAATGGTACAATATCTGATAAATTACAGTGTCATGTGAGGGGTGAGCGTATTATACGAAGGTGTCATATGTATGTAAAAATGTACATGAATATCGTCAAGATTCAGACAAAAATTGAAATGCTAGCATATGATTATGAGTACATTAGTAAGAGTACGAAAAAAAAATTTAACATGCATTTATGTTGAGACTGTCCGGATGATAAAATAACATGTTTGTATGAGCAATTCGAAATATAGTGAAAATAGAGTAATAAACTGTTTGAGTATGACAGAAATTGGTCTGTGATGCCGACTGGATATGAGGATAAAGAACAGTGAAATATGTTCTGATAAGCCGCAGTAGAGTAAATAGCGTCGATTGTCGATGAACGGATTCGAATTTACATAACTGAAGTTCATGTGGGATAAAAAATAATCCAGCCGTAGGATGATGACTGCATCAACGGGTGATATTCGTTGCTGTACCGATAATGATAATAAATGCGAAGTCAGTGTACGTTGTCGTTCGCGTCGAGTTATCGTTAAATATGTATTAGTAGAATGACCAGAGGAACAGGATAGTGACTGCTGAGACGAGATATGCGGAGTCGTATTCCTTTTTGGTCATGAAGCCTAGCGTGGTTTATGTCGTTAGAGGGATATGCGCTCAACCTCGTTTGTTACGAAACCGTATTAAGGCATGATAAAAATACCAATACATATGATTATCGATGACGGCGAGTGAGACTGACTTGGGTGTGACGAACAAGAGTGTATCTTTGAGAGACTAGCTCTAAACTCTATGTTCTGGTGTACAGTGCAATGGGAATAGAAAATTAATAGCAATAATCGAATAGTGTTTATAGGTAATGGATGATGCAGCATTTAGTCATACATGTGAATGAATAGATAATATGAACATAATCATTACAAATAGGCTGGTAATGCGGCGTCGAATACTTGATTTGTGTATAAACATTAAAGTATGGATCATCGTGAAACCAAAATTGCTGAAGTTCAGTTGAGGTTGTCGCGTAAAAAGTAGAAAATGACGATTGCTGAGTACCGATGAGATGAATGAATATTAGTTGTATCGAGAACATAAGTTCCTACAATCGGGAGTATGACTCCAAACTTATGTCTATGATAGTGTAATATTAAGCCGAAAATGACATGAAAAAGAAAAAATTGGAACGAACTCACTTGAATCAGGAAAATTGTACGTCATTGAATAATAAAAATAATCCAGTGAGTTTCGAATATCATAACGTGTACTGTCCATATAATTATAATTTGTTCGATTAGTAAGTTGACTGCGTAAATGTCATAGTTTAACGTTAATACGAACAAAAATAATAATTCCACGTTAGTTGATGATATGAAATTATTGTAATAATGAGCATATAGAGGTTATTCGAATCATAACAGAATATGTCGTCGACGGTTCCATTTTTGGTTTGTGTTTGCTCGTTACGGTCGCCAATTATGTAGTGAGTTCGTACGCAGAGGTTGTCGATTCTTGTCCGTGTTCGTTCGGCGAAGCTTAACATAACAACTGATACTACAGTTTAACGAAACTGTTCTACTATGTTCGTGTGAAGACAAATATAGTTGATGAGAATAAGGATTAATCGATTTATATCATAAATTTATTGGGCCTCGAAACACTAACCACTGAATTTTCTCTGAGTACCTTAAAGATAATAACCACGTTACAAAGTGTGAATATGATGGGTTCGATCTCTAACTGTATCATCAAGATACACCGACGAAATAAGATAGTTGTCTAGCCCCATTTGATTATCACTAGTTGCTTACCCTCAATGATAACAACCTTTGCTTTATTTAATATCATACATCTGATCACAGCAAAGTGTTTTAATCATCAAAATTATCGAATAATACAGCGACATTCCCGTTTTCTAAGTATTTAACTTCTGAATATCACGAAAAAGATGTAAAAATGTAAGTAAACAGTGATTAACTGTCATTTATATTCGTTCGTAAATATTTACAATCAGTCTTACAACTATAACATACATTTTCATCGCTGATGTATTAATTCAATGGTAATCATCACTAGTTTCTCCAAAGAATAGACGATGAGGAAAAACTTACAAACCGATGTAACGGTTCTTCATGAATTCTTCTGTAAACACCCTAAGAAAGCCTGTAAATACATGCGGTCGATAGATACAAATAGTTAATTTGAACAAAAAATTAAATAATATAGGTGATATTTGAAGATCGCATAGTTTTTACAGTTTAGATCAGTATCTGATCTTGATTAGATTATCATTGAAAGCCTGGAGTCAGTGGACTGCCGTTTCATCACTATATGGGGCTCTCTAACTGTGCGTAGCAACGACTCCTCATTCAAGAAGCCAAACCAAGCCCTTCGAGAACCCACACGAATGTTCACTCTCTAGACCTTTGACACGGCATCAGGCAGTGTTAATGTCTAACTACGGACAATTCGTGATATTGCGCAACTCTCAACTATTGCCTACGATGGATATCTTTCTCACACCAGATACAAATTGAACTACACTAGTCATGGCATATGTGAATCTTGTGAGTTTGTATCATTGAGAATGATCACACTGTAATGGTATAGCTGAAAATTGCTCACATGCTTTTAAAAACTTTCTTACCTGACTTCGCTACGTGATTTCAACAATGTTTTTGACATGAAAACCAATACAGTGCTGTTGAATTAATTAACTTTAGCCTATAGTTGACTACTTCATAGCTTATAATATTATGATTTGCTCTCAAGGGTTTGAAATAAGGAAAATCTTCACTCACTTGTGTTGTGTGTAATTCAAACTTAAGAAAACATTTTAACTTCAGTTATTTCATGGTGCAATACGACAATATTTCGCAATAACCAAGAGAAATCTCAACCAAAGTAACCAAGATCAACATCCATATCTTTAAATTATCTGTGTTAATAATCTGGCATTGATTTAATCTAATTATTGGATAATTATTCACCTTCATTAAGCTATTCAAATAGTGAGGAAACTAAATTCACCACAGCAAAAAAAATATAGTGACAGGTTTTGGTTTGTAAATAATAGATGACTCTAAAACATGCATCTTGTCTAATTCCCAACCTGTAATGTAGATATAACTTCATCGTAGCATTAAAGCTAACACTAGCCGCAGATCCGACGCTTTATTTTACAGAATACTGAATCCAGGTAGCCGCTAACTTATCTCACTGGACTGAATTTATTTCTAAAGGTTTGTCATTTCTCGTTGATGATAAAATTTATATTTTAAAACGTTTGACTAAAGGCTATATTGCATAGGACCCATAAATAGTAAGACGAACTAATCAGATGTAGCACCGAATATCAACTATGCGAAGTGAAAACCCTAACCAATATAATAGGTGTTAGTATTTGAAATTTCGTGAATATAAGAGAATACTAGTTCATTCAAGATAACAAACGTGTTTTACTTATAATTACAGTTTGAAACAAAGTGAAATATCAGAAATTATCGCTGATTAGTCTTAATCATTTAACGTGATAATAATATATAAATTTATGCCAAGTAACTGAGACGATTGGACACTCAGTCATTTAATGAATAGAACTTGGTTAATATAAAAGGCCGTATAACCTTGATTAACGATCAATTCATGTATCAATTCTATTGTTCTTCATAAACTGTATCTTCTTTTTTTACCATTGTAAGGCGGCCTGCTTGAATACCTGAGCTACTTGTTCCTATCATCTGGATATTTCAACAAGTTATCTGTTTTCTTATTTGTTTTAAAGCATCATTATGCTTACTAGTTACATAACCTATTCAGATGCATTTCTGAAAAGTTTACGACGTTTCACTGTAAAATTTACAAAAGAGTCCAATCAGAGACATCGTAGTTGCTGGTAATATATATAGAAAAGAATGAACGTCGTTCAGATGTTGATTTCTAAACTACTAATGTGGTGTGGTCTACTTATATCCATGTAAGTAGTATATAGTGATAATCAGACATAGAATTATTTTGGCAGAAGACCGATAAGGAAAGAACTGAAATGAAGCGCAATTGGCAGGAAACTGCACAAACAATGAAATTAGAGAAGATGGATTGATATTTACAGAAGAATCAGTGAAGATGAAAACGATTGGTTGTTATTTTGCAAATTAACTGTTTACTGTATTTAAAAGACTAATATTTGAACGAAGAATATTCTTTTCGATAAATTCTCTTCAAGTTCTACAATTATATAACCAAATTAATAATCCGAAAAAATGTCTAAAGTTTTGTGATACCCGTAATAATTGTAACCACATAGATACCGATATACAGTTTGAGAATTTATACAGCCAGACACGTGATTTAGTGGTTAATTCTGATCAACAACTGGAGCACTTTAAATCTACTCTTGTGGACTGTTGCTACCAGTATAAAAACAATAAATTTAATTACAAAAGTATTCTTACAAATAAAATAAAAAATAGAATAAAATTGAAACTACAGTTCCGATTAATGTCTTGAAAGAGTTATTATTGAAATGCACCATGAATGTAAATTTCAAATTCAACAGTGAAATATTTAGACAAACAGATGGTGTAGCAATGGGTTCACCTCTGGGCCCTATACTAGCTGATATATTTCTAGCTAAACTAGAGAACGGTCATCTGGAAAAGATTATTCAAGAATTCAAATTTTACTGCAGATATATGGATGACACATTCATCCTGTGTAAAGATAATATTTCACAACAAGATGTGCTTAGACAGTTTAACGAAGTACATCCAGCCATCCAGTTTACATCGGAGGAAGAGAGTGATGGCCGATTAGCCTTTTTAGACGTCCTCTTAACTAAGAGATCAGATGGATCGTTAAGAAGAAACATGAACAGAAAAAGTACTTGGACTGGACAGTATACATACTTCCTTAGCTTTGTACCTCTACAGTACAAACGAAACCTAATCAAAACCCTTAGCTATCGAATACGCACTATATGTTCGGCGGATGTAGTTGACAATGAGCTAAACACATTGTATAATGCTCTAAGGGAGAACGGGTATCCCAGAAAATTTATAATTAAATATATGATCTTTAAAGTGAAAATAGGCGAATTCCAAACGGTCAAGAAAAAGTCCTTGTTCATGCGCCTACAATTCAGAGGGGATGCCGCTGGCGAAATACTTGCTCAGAGATTACGCAGATCTATCCAAAAATCTTTCAACACCGATGAACTACGTTTGGTGTTTTCTACGCGTCCAATAGTGACACCGAGGCTTAAAGATGAAGTTCCTAGAATGACCACTTCATTTTGTATTTATCAGTTCGACTGCTCCTGTGGAGCAAGTTATATTGGTCGAAGTTCTAGGAATTTACATTTTCGTGCTCGTGAACACCTCCCAGCGTGGCTAAGCAAAGGTCTGATGAGGAAAGTAAACAGCTCGATTTTGGCCCATTTAGTACAAACTGGTCATAGTGCCAGTATAAACCAATCTTTTTCGATTATTTATAGGGTCATTAAATTTTTGCCAAAGCTTGTCAGGCTTAAAGTTCTTCGAACGGCGGAGGCAGTAGCCATCAGGATGAAGAAAACGGAGCTGTGCGTACAGAAGAAATATCTCCAACCCCTGCTCCTACCTTGGCCAGCCACAAGACCGATTAATTAATAGTAATCTTAGCTATTGTATGACCTAATTTGACTATGTACTTACGACCTTTCGTAGTTAAATGTAATTGTCTCTCTTATCTTTATTCACAAATCTTTGTATTATTATTATTATTGGTTAAACATCATTATTAATCTCCCCTATACATGATTCATTCACTTCGCATTGATCCCTCCTTATTACGTCTCACTGATTTTTCACACAATTTAGTCTTCCACTTGATCGAATTGTAATTGCACTATCATATCTCTCTCACCCTATCTGACCCATATTTATATTCTGATCACAGATCTTAAATTTTCACTTTACATATATACAGATTCAAATTAACATTCTATATGAGTCATATCAACATTAACAATTTTATTCTATTTGATTTGACATTCCTAAATTTACATGCCATAAACGATGTACTTTGCCTTTAACTTGGCCAAATTTTCGGATTATTAATTTGGATATATAATTGTAGAACCTGAAGAGAATTTATCGAAAAGAATATTCTTCGTTCAAATATTAGTCTTTTAATATGATTGGGATGTTTACTGTATGATTATCAGAAATTAGTGAGATAGTCTGTAATTTGTGTCTAAATACATTCGATTGTTCCCAACTAGTGTTTTGTTCACCACACTAACATCCAACTGGCAACTACTCAATATTTATCGCAAGGGTCAATCAAGAAATAAGAAAATAAAACTTGTTGAAGTACTTTCTGCTGAGAATTTTATATTGTACCGATAATATAATATTGTATAGAGTTAATGATAATAATAATGTTACCAATTAGAGACTGACCAGTTGCAGTCCTAAAAACATCAATGGGAAGACCCAAACAAACAATTCTCAATGAATTTAAACTTCACCCCATCGCACAAGCAAGTGGCTATCAGGATTCAGTGGCCGAGTGGATAAAGTGATGGCGTTTGAACCGAAAGGTACTAGGTTCGAGTCTCAGATGCATGTACATCCAGCTGACGAGTCCCAAATAGAACGTGGTGACGCTCATCCTATTTCCACTTCTAGCCACTATCCATCTTTGCTTATAATGCTTGTGAATTTAGGCTATATTGAAGCAATACTCACAGTATGCACATATGCCAATTAGAGACTGACCAGTTACAGTCCTAAAAATATCAATGGGAAGATCCAAACAAACAATACTAAATAAATTTCAATGTTACTAATTATTTGAAAGAAGAGTATTGAATTTCCAAAATAATTCGATCGACAAATTACTCAAATCTGATTGGTTCTTATTTAATAATTTTATACAAAAAATCCTATTGGTTGAAATTATCCACACAGCAAAAAAAATTATTTTAATTTTAATAATCACTAAGATAATATTTGTTTCCATGTCTTTAATTTTCCCATAATCATTTGAATCAATCAACCAATCAACAAGATAGAAAGAAACTATTGGTTAAATAGAAGTTATCTTATATAGAAAAAGGGAACAAATAAAACCCCACATATTTTTCTAGTTATTCTTAAAGTATATGGTTAAAGAATAAATAAATAAATAATAAATAGGAAACTAATATGTTAGCATGCCTAAACACTTAGTATGGTATGCAAGTATGTGTACATATATATATTTATATATTGCGGTCGATTAGTAGATAGGTAGATAGTTATAGATGTACATGGATGATGGATAATATAAGTTTCTTCTCTCATTCAACCTACAAACAAATTTCCCTATCGTATAACATAACATATATATAAGTAACGAGATGAACACTGAAACATTGAATGTAATCAACAAATCATTGAAATGGTCAGATTATGCAATGAATGCAATCTCGAATAATAATAATAATAATACTAGTGGTGAAAATAACATTGAAAGTTCTTGGATAATTAATCAGATGACTTGTGAAAAATTGAATATTCCATATCATCCACACCATCACCATTGTGATAATGACGAAGATAATGAAGTGAATAACACTATGAAAAAATGTGGAGAGATTGATTATGGAAATGGAAAATCTACTCAACATTTAAATCATGATAATAACAATGATTATAAAATCACGAATACTACTATTAATAATAATATTAGTAGTAGTAGTAGTAGTAGTAATGAATTCAGTATACATACTTCCAAGGTCAATATTGAAGTTGAGAGTACAAGTGATGATCAATTAATCAATTATATGGATTGTGAACTCCAAGCGATGATGAAAACAAACTCTAACTGGAATAATAATCTTGATAAATGCGGTAATAATCTGGGAATATCTAACAGTTATGATGGACATTATGAAAATTCATTAATCAATAAAACGAATAGTAAGATAATCTATTATTATTATTATTATTTAACTTGAGTGTTTCAGTTTGAATATGAGGCTTCCATCTCAATCGAATACCATAAAAACTCATATCTTGATATTTAATAGATCTCCTTGTGTATTTAGCAGTAATCATATTGATACTGTCATGTCAAATTATTTGTAAGAGTTTTGGAATTTTTCAACTGTTGATTTTGCGGACTGCAACTAAACAGTCTCTATTTTAACATATGTGCATCTCGAATGAATTATCTTAGTATTGGTCAGAAGAGGTTTTTGTGGATATTTTCATAATCGAAATCATGAGTCAATTGAAGCTAGACCACCATGGAAAACCTGGAAGCACTGAACGGCCGTTTCATCCTATTGTGGGACTATTCAGCAGTACGCATCCACGATCCCGCATCCGCGAGATTTGAACCCAGCACCTACCAGCTTCGCGCCGGAGCACTTAACCGATAGACGACTGAGCTAGCCGGCATCCAACGGTGTTAATATCTTGTGAAAACATCTTGTTATTGTCTTTTAAAATAATAACTTCCATTACATCTAAATGATGATTAATCTAAAAATCTGGTTTCGTCTCATCCGATGCTCATCAGCTGGATGTATTTGCAGCTGAATGTATTGGCGTTTGCACTGAGATATTATATTAACGAATAATATCATTCTTGAAAAAAGTATTATTGTCATATACCATTAATTATGGGTGAAATTATCTTCACCTTCTTCATATTCACTAAGTGCAATTTGACTAGAAGTTCCGGACACTTTTCTGCTCATTCAGTGAGTGAGTGGTGAATATTAGATCATGATCTTCATGAAAGCATCGAATTTACTCCAATAGAATTGTGCATAACAGACAGTTGGTGGATAACTCGAACTTCCATTTCTATAGTAATAGGATATTATTTTTAACGAAACTAAAATCCCCTTTATTCAAGATGATCTCCAAATGACTAGGTTTTTCTTTAGACAACTGATAAGACCAAATGGTAATTAGATGATCTCACTTTTAACCCAAATAAAAAAAATTACATTTAGAGTAGAGAGCTACTACATTTACTGCTTGAGTTCCCGTTCTAAGAGCTACATTATTTGTGAAGGGTACTACGTTCGTGTTTCCAGTGTAAACAGTAACACTAACATGTAGCAAGTACATTAAACTATGACAAGCCTTAAATAAGGTGAATGACGGGCTTTGAATCCCGCTGCTAGTCACAATTTATGCACTCTAAATGATAAATATTTAGTTTCTTTTAAACAGCACATTTTTTTCAAATTAAAGATCTGATATCAACCGAATTATCCTTGAGAAAGAATAATGAACATTTCTTTTTACAACTTTTGAAACTTAAACTTACATCGATCTATGATGACTCTCATCTACAAGTAAAAACCAATCTCCATAAAATATCTTGACTAATATTTTTAAACCCCAAAGAAGTATCCAGTCTCTGTAAAAACACGCATTGCATCGGAGACAAAGTGAATTTTATAGTTAAACTCTAGTAATCATAACACATACTACTCAGTCATCTGACATCAGTAACAGTATTTGAACCAATAATTCAGTAGTATACTTTGAAATAACTTCACTCCAACCGTTTGTATGATAAACATTTTACGTTTATTGATAATAGGAATACTTGCTTTATTCAATATTATATATTTAATCACGATAAAAATATCTCGCCACAAACTATTCCAAATCAAAACAACATTAAAGTTTTTTGCGAATATCCAAAAAAAATATCAGAAAGGGTCACAATTGATTGATCACTGGGTGGTGATCAATGTCATGCGTTTTAAGTCTTTCTTAGTGCTGATAGAATGCCATCGATCAAGCTGCAATGTGGTCACTAATCTAGGTGGCTCGGCACTGCGTGCACTATGTAGAGATAAGATGGTGGTTGGAGGTGGTCAACAGGAAACCCGGGTCCAGGGTTTCCTGTTGACGTTGAGGCATACAGTTAATTAAAATAAAATTTAAAAACGGAAAATTCTACCTGACAATAAATGTCTATTTGGAAAATTGATGGGAGAGAAGTTTTGGTAGACAGCTGTCGTTTACAAAAACTATATAAGAACAAATGTGTTCAGTTAACCATACTTTATTCAGTGCTTAATAAAAGTGCAATATTTAGCGTTTTCTAGCACCTTTGTTTTGATTTAGTTTATATGTCGCATGTAAGAGTGTGATTTTTATTGAAGCTTTCATTTCAGTCATCTAAAACTATCTAAATATGTTCACTTAGTATTGTTTGTTTGAATCTTCTCATTGATGCTTAGGACTGCAACTGGTCAGTCTCTTATTGGCATATGTGTATACTGTGCGTATTGCTTCGATATAGCCTAAATTCACAAGCATGTTCAGCAAAGATGGATAGTGGCTAGCAGGACTCAGTGACCGAGTGGATAACGCGATGGCGTTTGAGGCGAAAGGTACTGTGTTCGAGTCTCAGACTGAACATCAACTCTGAGATTCAGGTACATCCGGCTGACGAGTCCCAAATAGGACGAAACGCGCGTCAAACTGGATTCGACTGCTAGCCACTATCCATCTTTACTCATCTAAATATGGCTTTTGCGAACACCCCCGTTTAACGTATCTCAACTTACCGGATGTAAAAAGCGAATAAAAGGAAAGCCAGATGTTGAAATGAAATCCACAGTGAAATCATCCTTTAACATGTAACACTCACTCAATAAATGAGCGGAAAATTCTTCAAAAACACTTTATATCGCTAATGTTTTGGATGATAAAAACGAATGTTCAACAACTTCGAGGACTCAAGTCTCATCTGTGACAAATTTCAAATTATTGCTACTTGGCAATAATATGCAGTTATATACAATATGGAATTACAACCAGGTAAATACTGGCAAAATTTATGATTCAGAATGAAATCAGGAAATGTATTCAGTGAATGGATGTGTGAGACACTGGTTTCTGACTCACTTGTTGGAATATATTTATGTTTGTCGTGATAACTGAAGGCTTTGGGTTCAAATTTAAATGTCGTTTTATGTACACAATCCTGAAAAGTTCATAAATAAGACGAAATATCGGTGCAATTTTTCTTGACTTTACGAATGATGGAAGTACTTTCCGGTTGTCCTCAATGACCTAACGTTTCAACACAGTGCATGTGATACCGATTCACTTGGACTGTCTGCTCAATTATTTAAATCGGATTGATGATATTCTATCAGCACTTAAATACTAAAGGAAAAACATGATATCGATCACTACTCTGTGATCAGTCAATCATACAATTTTGAAATATTCTTCGATTCTCGATGACTGTCCAACTGTTTCAACT
The DNA here is from genome assembly GCF_000237925.1 of Schistosoma mansoni. Taxonomy (NCBI): domain Eukaryota; kingdom Metazoa; phylum Platyhelminthes; class Trematoda; order Strigeidida; family Schistosomatidae; genus Schistosoma; species Schistosoma mansoni. Next base: position 732,201 of record NW_017386010.1, on the reverse strand, counting down.
CGATGATGAGAGACTTGCCAACTCAGTGACTTCTAACGTGATCAGATATAACTTAAAACAGAAACTAATGGATACCCTACTGTAGTTTTCTTTTACATTCATTATAAAAGTTATAGAAACTGTATTAACTAAAAGAACAGTTGTAAAGCTAAGTTCTTAACTGAATTGTATCTCTCATCACAGATTACTACTGCCCACTTATTCTTATTTTCATAGGTTATATAATGAACTGATCTTGGTAAGGAGACCATTAAGAACTAATAAGCACTGAACATATGTTTCGTTAGTGAATGCGACTTATCAACATTGGTCATCCACAATCCTACCACCAGGACCCAAACTCGTAAATACTGGTCTCGAACGCAAACGGTTTCCTGTTTTAATTTCTTCACAATGTTGTCTCTTCTTTTATCACTTAAATGTACTAGAATGTACTAGAACGTGAATTTGTAGATGTTGTTATATGACATGGCTCAGAATCAATCACATTGGCGTACATGCATTCACTCTTTGTTTTTCATTTTAGTCATATTCCTAAAATCTCTCTAAAATCTTTTGTCTGATTTAGTTACCTAATCTTTTCTATATCTACTGATACTATTACTTTTTTCACTACTCAAGGATCAAATTTGATAATATCATCCTGTTGTGCTAATATGGTGTTACAGCTTAAACAAATGAACATATATCCCACCTTCTACATTGCGTATGACTGAATCGATGATGGAGTTTGATCATCTCTCTAAGCATTAATTTACTAACTCAGGAATCCCAACTACAAGCTTACTTAATCTTTATTCTATGTGAAATTGCATCTCAATTACTAAATATATTTGGGAACCTATTACAAGAATTTACATATACTAAACGAATTACATTTATTTTAGTGTACTTCATCATTGTCAACCTGAGTAGTTTCATGGTTGATGATACTTCTACTAATTATCTAAAATATGAATAGGAATAAATAAGATGAGATTAGTCAAGCCTTGATTTGAAAATCCGTCTTCCATTATCAAAAGTTTACTAAACTTTGATAACAGTTTATTGTCCCATGATTTATGGGATATGCCATAAAGTCTTGTTTGATCTAGGTTTCGTTTCAGTTGACACTCTTCACCATAGTGTTAGGGGGAATTCGAACTTATGTCATCGATTATTACAATAAGGAATTTTACCATTGTAACATTGCGGTTGATAGGCTTAGCAAAACACGAATACTCCTCATCTAACTTTCTTAACCACATTAATATATAACTACAAATATTTATTAATATTCTCTTCCATCAACATGACCTGATTTGCTTAATTTTAATGTGTCATCCTGTTCTTGATTTCGTAAATTTTCGTTTTTCCCAGAGTTTAAAAAGTTTGAAATTATCTATCGTCGCTTACACTGCTTGTAACTTCAGGCAATTTCGAGGCAATCCGTACAGGATGCACATGTGCCAATAAGAGCCCGATCAATTGGAGTTCTGAACATCAGTGGGATAATTCAGACAAATAATACGGAAATGAACTAAAATTTCAACCGATCGTACAAGTAACTGGATTCATGGAGTCAGTAACATAGTGGATGACGCGATGGCGTTTGGAGAGGAATTTACTAAGTTCGGATCCCGGAGTGGACATCAACTCTGGGATGCAGGTACATTTAGCTGACGAGTCTGAAATAGGGTGGGGCGGACTTCCTAGTTTCCACTGCTAGGCACCATTCATCTTTGTTTATAATATTTGAAATTATTGTAGAATTGTTTATCATTTTTCACTGAACTGTTAATAAAATTTGCTAACTTTGATTATTCCGCAGGAAATAAGTTCGATCAATATCATGGTGATATTATTAACAAATCCAACAAAGAATTGAATAATTTCAATGAGAACAAGACTAATTCATCTGAAGTACAGGGACAAAATAAAGAAGTAGACGACTCATACAATTGTCCTCATTATCATCAAGCTACCAACAATGGAATCATAAAAGATAACTGTCTATTTCAGTCAGCCTTAAGACAACCAGAAAACTCCAAAATGATTGACTGGTCCAATAGCAATAATCAAATGGTCGATGGAAATATTTATAGTGACCACTCAAAAAATGAATGTGAACAATCATTGATTTCCGATAATAAACCGGTATACCCTGATCATATTTCATGTTACCCAACTCATTGTATCACCGATTCGTCAGGTTACACTTCATCAAACTCTTCATTTTCAAATTCATCATCTGAATGTTCCACATCATCATCGTCATCATTATCTTTGACAGTAGTTAGTAAGATTAACCTACCTACTGAAGATGACGATGCTACTCATAAGAATATAATCAGTAGTTTAGATTGTACTGATGGTAAATTTCATTCTAATAGATTAAAAGAAATGAATTATGAGAAATATTTAAATATGAATTTATATTCAACACAAAATGATGACCAGTATTCCCAAAAATGTCTGAATTTGACTGAATTCAATGAAGCCTATCATCAGACTAATGTAAGTAGTAATGTGAATTGTAGAGACAACGGTTTCAATAATTCACTGACCGCTTATTTACAGTCAAATAAACATTTTATGAATAGTAATAATCATTATTATAGTAATTTTTTAATGGAGCAACAAAAGTCCACTTGGAAGAATGATCTTATGCACAAAGATTTTAGTAAATTAAAGACAAGTCTACTTGAAGGTGATGACAATGATGATGAAGAGGATGACGAAGGAAATGATGATGTTGTTCAAGATGATTATGTGAGTGAAGGTGGGACAAGGCAAAGAACAGATCATCAATTGAATTTAAACCATACTGTAAATGAATTAGACGTTAACTTTCCTATTCAATTAACAAACAATAATCCTCATGCATTAACAATAGCAAAAAATTATAACAAACATACAGCACATGAAATTGGATTTGTTAGTGGAATGATTGTAGACTATAACAATGATGAAATGATGAACAATATGACTAAAATGTTGAATTTTACACAATCACGACAACTTATCAACAATTCAGCTTTCCCGATTACCGAATATACAACAACAATGACAACAGTTCCACTATCATCCTCCTCTTCCTCTACATCATCATTATCTTTATCAAGAAAAACAATGACATCATCCAGTGTCTCCGTATCTGATATCATTCAAACAACATCATCAACAGCGAATTGTACACGAATAATTAATCATGAGAAAAATAAAAAATTACGTAAACCACGTACAATTTATTCTAGTATGCAATTACAACAATTGGCAAAACGATTTCATTTAACACAATATTTAAGTTTACCTGAAAGAGCAGAATTAGCTGCATCGTTGGGATTAACACAAACTCAGGTGAGAAATAAATCGAGTTATTTGTTTGTTTATTTCTTTCTTTACCACTGACCTTCCCAGTTTGTTTCATTTTGTTTTAATGAATTGAATAAAGCTGTGTATTTAATTAAAATTTGAAGTTGACTGATAATCACGTGGTATTTTATGACAGTTGAGATACTAAGTAGATTGCTTGATTCAGTGTAATCTTTAAATGTTAGTAAATTTGACTCAAAGTAAAAGGATTCAAGTATATGGTTGAAGAGAATGTTGAGTTCCATTGAATTCATGAACTGATCAATGATAGACCACTACTGAAAAACTGGAAACACTGGGAGACCATTTTGTCATAGTAAGGGACTCCTCAATAGTTCACACCCATGATCCAGAAAGTAGGATCTTAATGAAATTAAACAATGTCCACAACCCCATACCGATTCGTAACCAGTGAAAATCTACTGCGTCGGGTTTGAGGCAGTTATTCACCGAAAACGATGGAAGACAACCGCGAAATATCACGAACTGATTGAAGTTAGACATCAACGGATTTGAATACCGACACATTTTTCTAGATTTCAAGAGTTCGCACGCGAGACCGAATAACCTTGGTTCGATTCCCACGTGCCAGTTCGTGGGTGCGTCCCATACTGGGACGAAACGGACGTCCAGTCCTTCCAGGTCTTCAATGATGGTCTAGCTTGGATCGATTCGTGATTTCTATAGAATGTATTTGATTTTCATTCTCCTTCGTTTATTCTCTTCAACTGGACCTATTCACACAGGAGTCTCCCAGAGCCTTCGAGAGTCATCCACCAGGAGAAATTAGTTATAAGGTAACTAATCGGTGTTTAGATAATCCTGGTATTAAACATATGAGGTGTTTTGTTAGTTGTCCATTTTTGGTTAGTTATAGGAGTTTGGAAAAACTACTGATTTCCTTAACTAGAATCTCAAACTGACATTTCCATTGCACAGTGATTGTTCACAACCCATTTTCAATATATGGCGTCACCTTTCATTTAATACTTACCAAGTGTGCAAATCATTTTCTCTCTGTAGATAAAGTAAGTCTTAGTAAAAATGTGTATTGGTATAAGTTACTATACTTTACTTCAATAAATCATTTGGAAATTAGAGAGAGAGTGGCAAAAATAACTGTATTATCATCATAGTAGGAAAATGAACGCAGATAATGTAGTTGGAAGAAATGAAATGTTCTAATAGGGAGTATGAAATTATGTTAAAACTCAAGATTTAAATTAATAATGAATGGATTTGCCGCACTACAATACATTCTATAACATATCATTTAAGGTGTATGACTATAGATTACAAACTTCAACTGAGAAGTTTACTCCTCTGGATACCATTCATTTTAAAAAATTCAGTTATCTCATGAAGTGATGTCGCGATCTATTTTGACGGCCATTAACCATCTTCTATGCTATTATCCATCACACATCGAGGTATACAGCAGTTTGAGTTTGCATGATTGTATCATAATTAGTTCAATAAAATCTAGACCCATCACTAGACATCAGAACAATGTCCGATAGGCTACTGGTAATCAATATTATTCATTTTTCTAATCAATATCTCACCATTTAATGCACCACATTTTTTGTAATGTATTTGTGGCTCAAAACAATTACAGTAACCGACTTCAACGTTATATTTTTTTCACATGTTCTAAATATCACAGGATTCCTTACTAAAATCTCCATTCAGAACTACTGAAGACAATTTAGGTAGTCACAAAACATGGAATAGTTAGTTTTAACACTTACACAAAATTTCTATTGACTGATCACTGGTTAATGACTGATGATTTGTTCTTTAGGTCCTTGGTGCATCATAGAGAGTATTGATGTATTAGTTCCCTAAAGATTATAAGTACTTCGTTTCTTTGATAAGCACTAACTAATACCTCTTGATTTCCTTCAACCACCAAAGAACTTAAATTATATTTGTTGTAATATTGAGTAACTTATATGTAGTTAACTGACTATAATTCTTGATGTGTACTGGATATAATACCGAATAATAATTCAAAGGAAAGTTTTTAGTTAAGTTCGTATGAAAATATATTACTAAATGACTGTTTTGCCGAAAGTAAGTAAAAAATATCATAACTAATTCACCAAACAATGACTAAATATATTGCATGGGTTTGTATTTTCTTATTGTTGATATCCAGGACTGAAACCGAACTGCCTCTGTAGATATATTTTCTCCCTGAGTTAATTGCTTCGACAAGGACATTTCGTGACACATTTTCAGTAAAACATGGTTGTAGCCAACACTGGAATTCAATACACCTAGTCCGTACTATTTAGGTCTCTACAGCTACATGTGTCTGTATCCCAGTGTTGATATTCACAATTCAACCCAAAACCAATACTTATCGCTTCAAACGACAACGGATTATCCATTGAGCTACGGAGTCGTGATAGTCAACAACTTGTTCAGTGGATAGAAATTAGTCAACCGCAGTTGTGTCATGAACAGCACGATAATACAAACTATTACAAATAACATCATACTCTTTGAATAGGTCAATGGCTATACTAACTTGGTAGCTCAGTAAATAACGCGTTGACAGTTGAAACACAGGTTACTGCGTTTGAATTCCAATATGAACATTAACACTACAATGTAATTACATCCGGTTGATAGGTTCTAAATGGGACAATACGATCGTCCCTAAACTCATCCACTAATCACAAACTATCATAAAAAGACAAGAATTGTTTATCGACTCAATAATTAGTACATAAGTGAAGTGGTATAATATAAATAAATAAAGGTCACCGGTTGCCAGTTAATCACTCAAACTCTTACCATTTATATCTTCCGATCAACTGATAAATTTAACCATTACTTACTGATCAATTAATAACTAGTAATTTGAGAATAATTAACTCACTCAATTCTCAACCGATAAGTTACAGCATTTAACTCCTCTCTACATTTGATTCAGTCTGAGCACAAAATGTAAAGCTCAAGTTGTAGTTCATTCGGTTACAAGGCTCTATTAGGAGGATTATTATAATCGTTATTTTTTTACCAAAACTGAGAGTACAAATCAGTAATAATGATTATTCATTGAATTAAGGATCAACATTTTGGACTATTGACCAGCGAATCAGCCAAAAGTTTTTCAACTGTGATGTATCCTAACTGATTCTAATAGATAGTCAGTTCTGTTGTTAGATAGCTGAATCAATGGACACTATTGAACATTTTTTCCATATTAATTCTCAGTTGGTTTCATTTGTAAACAAGCAATTGATATTCTTGATAAATAATAATTATTTTGAGTTATAGAACATGAACTATATATGCGACACAAAACACTGGAGGGGGTAGGTAATTCATTAAACTTGTAGTTGATTTGTGTGTTTTCATTGTGAATGATTCTTTAGTCACTATTTATTCCTAAACTGTGGTAAATATCCAAAATATTAAGTGAAATACAACTTTCACCCCATTTAAAATTTATAAAAATTGTCTTCATTACAGACTTTCTAAGATGTGAAGCTGAGTCGAATACTTTGTGCATTTTTGAGAAATGTTAGATTGTGATCCAATAACAAATAAAGTGGTAACTGTAGCCTTAAAGTCAGTAAGATCATATACAATTTAAGTTACAAGCATTTGTTATTATGGCTTTCAATTCTTTCACTAAACTAAAAAATATATTATAAGCAAAGATGGATAGTGGATAGCAGTGGAATCCAGGACGCGCACCAATTCTTCCTATTTCCGACTCGTCAGCTGGATGCATTGGAGTTGATTTTCACTCTTGGACTCGAACCTGGTACCTTTTTTCGCAAACTCCATCGCGTTATCCACTCAGCTATTGAGTCCTGATAGCCGCTTGCTTGTGCAATGGGGTGAAGTTTAAATTCACTTAGTATTGTTTGTCTGAATCTTCCCATCGATGAGTTAGGACTGCAATTGATCAGTCTCTAATTAGCATATGTGCATACTGCGCGTATTGCCTTGATATAGCCTTAATTCACAAGCAAGTGTCTATCAGAACTCAGTAGCTGAGTGGATAACATGATTGCGTTTGAAACAAACGGTACTAGGCTGGAGTCTCAGAATGCACATCAACTCTGAGATGCAGGTACATCCAGCTCACGAGTCCCAAATAGGACGAAACGCACATCCTGAATTTCACTGCTAGCCACTATCCATCTTTGCTTATAATGCTTGTGAATTAAGTCTATATCGAGACAATACGCACGGGATGCACATGTGCCAATAAGATACTGACCAGTTACAGTCCTAAACATCAATGAGCAGATTCAAACAAACAATATCAAGTGACTTTAAAAGATATATTGTTTCCATAGTGTCACTACCATTGATTATTGAATTTAAGTTTAACCGCTGAATTGATTTTCTTAAATCTCTACAAAACAAAATTCTGTCTCCAAATGCTTACATTTTGAAAAGAAAACACTATAATTATAGGTTAAGTGGACAATTTAATTATTATTTTCACTATTCATTCTTTCCCCACTTTTTATTTCTTATGGAAAGAAGGAAAAAAAGGTGTTGTTGTTGTTGTTTATCACTGTATGTTATTAAAATCTGGTTTATGAGATAGGCAAGTAGTGTTAAAATACTCCGTCGGTCCTTTTTATTGTTATTTTACATTTGAATGTATATGTAAAAACTGTGAATGATTAGTGAATGCACAGATTTTATCAACGTCTAATTAATTTATATCCTACTAAATCAAACATATAAGTAGTTTAAACATAAGTTGTTAAATTCACTTGATATTGTTTGTTTGAATCTTCTCATTGATGTTTAGGACTGCAACTGGTCAGTCTCTAATTGAAATATGTGCATACTGTGCGTATTGCCTCGATATAGCCTAAATTCACAAGCATTATAAGCAAAGATGTATAGTGGCTAGCAGTGAAGTCCAGGATGTGCGTTTCGTCCTATTTGGGACTCAGTGGCTGAGTGGTTAACGCGATGGCGTTTGAAGTGAAAGGTACTGGGTTCTAGTCTCAGAGTGAACATCAACTCTGAGATGCAGGTACATCCAGTCCCAAATAGGACGTAGCGCGCGTCCTGGATTCGACTTCTAGCCACTATCCATCTTTGCTTACCATAAGTTGTTAAGTTAAAATCGTTCCAAATTCAGTTTCCATGACGAACAGAAACTGATAAAGAGTCAAAAAACACTTAAAAATCTATTTAAAACTCATTCGAGTTATGCATATGCAAACCTCTAAAGTATAGAATCTAGGACATTCAATGCTCCAAGTGAGAATGATAACTTTAGACTATTGAGTAAAAATCCAATAGTTTACATATTCAACGTTCATCAATTAGTAATCAGATGGAATTATCATTTAGTAACATCAATGGTATCTGCCTCCAACAGGTTACTGTGGGGATCTCAGAATTTTAAAATATCATATTAGAGACTGACTACACTTAAACATTGTAATTAAAATTAAGTGGATCCTATGATACGCAATATCACTAGTTTAATCCTGTTACTTCATAAATGAACATCGAACTGGTGAAACTCCAATTCACACAAACCTCTTGTCTATTTAATAAATTAATATATTTATAACAATCTACCCAATGCTCAATTTATTCAAAATTATTAAATCGAAACTTGGTAATGATACCTACTCTTCTCTATTTGTTTTAAGTAAACAATTATTTTCTAATTTAATAGTTGAATTCATGAATTAATTGAAGCTAAATCACTATGGAAAACCTGATGGCACTGGACGGTCGTTTCATCCTAATGTAGGACTCCTCAGCAGTTCGCATCCATTATCTCGTCCTATAATATCCACAAAATCCCTTTCTGATGGTAATAATTTTCTAGCTAATCTCAATTTGAGTTATAGAAACTATTACCACAATCTATTTATTCATTTAAAAAATTATTTACATAACAGAGATAAGTAAACTTATAACAGCTATTTCGTCCTAGTATGGGGATCCCCAGCAGCGCGCATCCACGATCCCACCCATTGGATTCCAACCCAGAACCTATCAGTCTCGCGCGCGAACGCTTAACCTATAGACTACTGAACCGGACATACACTGCCGAGTAGTCTCATACAGAAACAAAACAGCCTTCCAGTGCTTCTAGATTATCTATGATGGTATAGCTTTAATTAACTTTTGAATTCAATTATTAAAATCCCTAAAATCTCCACAATACCCCCCTTTCTAATAAAAATCTATAACGGTTCATCAATTTCTATTTATAAAATAGCACGTGACTTGATGATTAATTTAATTGAATAACACGTGTTTAATTCCTTTTCTTTAAATGAAATCACTCAAGGTCAATCAATAAAGAAGATAATTAAACTTATATGATAACACATATGTCATAAATTTAAATTATTATCGATTTTTATTGTAATGATTTTATAGTTCATTTAAATTAATACAACAACAATAACAACACCCCCATCATTAAACCAGACACATTAATTATGACGCAATCAAACACTAATAGTAATAATAATGATAATAATAATAATAGTTTCTAACTGACATTTTGAATTGATGACATGTAATGAATAGGGTAATAATGAAAAATGTTGGTTTTCAATTCCTTATAATAAAAGAAAAACACTTTTAAACTATAATCATATTGACAGAAGTGGGTTTTGTGGAGATTTAAGTAATTCTTATATAGTTGAGATCATGAGTCAATTGAAGATAGACTACCATAGAAAACCTGGAAGTACTGGATGGCCGTTTCGTACTACTGTGAGACTTCTGAGCAGTGAGCATCCACGATCCCGCCTCGCGAGATTCGAATCTAGGACCTATCAGTCTCCCTCGCGAGCGCTTAGCTTCTAGACCATTGAGCCGGAATCCAACTTTGTTAATGTCTAACTTCGACCAATCCACGAAATTGAGCAACCATTCACCAATGTCTTCATTGAGTTGATATCTCACAACAGACCTGGTTGAACTTCACCGGTTACTACTTCTCACTAGAACTCCAGGAAATATCTCATGGAGCCAGCCACTAGTGAGCATATCATCATTATCAGGAGGAGGTTTTGTGGAGATTTTAGTAATTTTTATATTGACAGGTTTGTTTAAATTAAAATTAATGTGAAATGAAGATTATTTAAATATTTTTATCAATATTTCAATATCAATATTTGAATTTTAAAGGAAAATTGAATAGGTAAGTGTACATACAGTATAGGGATTAGCCAATATGAACGTAGCCTTTAGGTTGTCTGTGTGTGTGAACTACAGAAATTCATATATACAATGTGTATTGGAAACAAGTCTGTGCATTAAATTCACTTGATATTGTTTGCTTGAATCTTCAACCAAGCAATACCAAGTGAATTTAAACTTTACTCCATTGCACAAGCAAGCGGCTATCCGGACTCAGTAGCTGAGTGGATAACGCGATGGTGTTCGAAGCGAAAGGTAGTGGGTTAGAATCCCAGAGTAAACATCAACTCTGAGATTCAGGTGTATCCAACTGACGAGTCCCAAATAGGACGAAGTGACGCGCGTCCTGGATTCCACTGCTAACCACTATCCATCTTTGCTTATAAGTCTGTGCATTGTTTAAAACATTTTACATGATAGCGGAAAACTATTTACTTTTACAATTATAGAGTGACATTTATAGTAAAAAATGTATCAAATGCTTAATTGTATCTCTTCGAATTGTATATAAAAGATAGATCAATACTATTCCCTAAATCTTAATCATGATATAAACCTTAAGTTGGTGGCAATACAGATGGATTAATCAGATAGATCCCATAATATTTGGGAGATCATTTTATTCATATATATATGTCACCAGAGCATTTATACATTGTAGATAACGTCATTTCATGATGAAAACCGATACCCCCTAATAATAACTTCAAATACTTAACTTGTAACTGGGATGAATGCAGTACTCTTAAAAATCTGTTAAAGTCCTTTTAATGATTCGATAAGATGGGTAATCTATGTTCAGAAAAACGAGTTTGTCTGTTCCTGTTTTTTATGGACATTTATGGACAGAATGATCTATATATAACATTAACCGACTTGTTATTTATGTAAAATTGGCTTACACTTCGCAATCTTGTTGTTTTATTCGCAGTAAAATATCCACTTGTGAAAACCGTCTTCTGACTGACTAGAAACTAGTTGGAAACTTTTCATGTCTGTTTTAAACTCGTCCCTATACCATAATGTCTCCATCGAATGATTTGATAAACTGAGATAGAGGGGGATTTTTCAAAACTTAATTTAAGCTAATTTTGATAGTCCAGCAAGATTTTGCCATCTAACGTTTTGTTGCTTTCTGTCATCTGTAAAATTGCCGTAGAAACACAAAAGTTTTTCATTGATTTATTACAAAATCAGCCATCAAGGATAGAAATTGTTACTAAATAGCTAGTTTATGGTAGATTGCTATGCCTCAGTAGTGGATATCCATTGTATCATATTAAAGGATCTTCCTAATCTTCCACCTGGTGATAATTATAACCTCCTTCAGATTTAACAAATGGATCTTTACAAACTAATGATCAAAGTAGATGGTATTTTGTGGGTAGTATCAGTCACAGATTGATTGATGAAATTCAGACACGTCGAGAATTTAGACTAATCTGTGACGAATGTAGCCCTACGAAAACAAATCTGCACAAAAACCCTTGGATTAACAATTTTAAATTGAAATATAGGGTGCATTCGTCAAGAGTGTACTCAAATTTTTATAATACACGTCTGTTTCTGTTTAAGATGACACACACATCATTCTGATACTATAAAATGTTACATTTAAATCGCTAATCTAAATATGTGCTTCTGCAGTATACCAGTGAACATCAGTATGCATGCTTACTACCACACTAGGTTGAGTCAAGAACCCGTAGATCTTCAAAGAAAGAACAATATACTGAGATCATTATGTCAATAATCATTGTCCCACACCCACAAATTTAATTTTCACTCAATAATACTTAACGATCCTTCAATATGATTAGTGCTCTTTGTTTTACTATCGAGATAATTAGACTCCACTGATCATGATACCTCATTTAAAATCTTTGAAATCTGTCATCAAAACACGTTGTTAATAAGTACTAACAAGGTAAAGGAACTATCAACTCAACTTCCTGAAAATTTGTCTTTAGACTTTACTGGGTACTGAACACGAGGCTATGCTGAAACAGCTATACAGTACATCATATTTCATCGACTTACTGAACATACATCGACTCAGGTGGTTGAGATAGATGTCATATATCCTTAACAACTGCCTGCTTCGGCGGGAAACGTTTATTGATGTAGTAGCAAGTTGCGAAAAAGCTTGAGGCGGCCAAATCAATGCTGGGTATAAGTTCACACAGTCAGTGAATGTTCGTCTGATCTGTATAGATACATCTAGGTTACCCGATTAAGGTCCATATGAAAACCACAATAAGTCGTTGGAGATGACAAGTGACATCGGTTAAAAACCAGTCATAGCGGTGTAAACAGATTCACTCTTTATCTTTTTCTGGGTCTTCAATCTCAGTGTCCCTTCATCTCGATCTATATTTTCAGAGATTAGTTTTCCCCATTATCATTACTGCAACATTATATATATATATATATATATATATATATATATATATATATATATATATATATATATATATATATATATATATATAACTTTGATTTAGTTACTATTTCTACTTTAAAATTCATCTTGTTATCATCTCTTTGGGACAACGCATATTTGTTCCAAGCTCTAAACTGATCATAAATGACTAATAGACTTTATTAACTAATTTATCCTGCTCAGTGGTCTATCGGTTAAGTGATCTGGCGCGAAACTAGTAGGTCCTGCGCACTGCTGAGAAGTCCCATTCTAGGACGAAACGACCGTCCAGTGCTCCAAGGTTTTCCATGATGGTCTATCTTCAATTGACTCATGATTTCAACTATGAAAATAATTTATCCTTAACATTATCTTTCTTTATCATAGTGAACTAAATAAAAAAAATATGTTTTCATAATTAATACGAAACAATTTCCTCCGTTAGTTACATTATATAATGTAATGGAAAAAAACTAAGACAAACCTGTTTCATTTTCGCTTTCAATCCCCCCCTCTCTCTCTTCCATTCTCTCATTCTCTGAGAAAAAACAAACAAACAACAAATGATCAAAGAGTCAAACAATAAACCCATGAATACATCATCTACACTACTTTTTTTTCTTTTTTTCTTAATTTGGGTAACTTGTTGTCATTGTTGTTTGTTTGTCAGTTTCTATGTATCTATACCAACCATCAAAAAAAATCAAAAGATGATCTAAATACTTTGATATTCTTCTTGATCTTGCTTCAGTGAATATAGTTTCTCTTTTTGAATCTTACTCTTTTTTTCGTTCGTTTATTTTGGAATTTATTCCACTGTTTGATTCTCCTTTGTAAGATAAAAAACAAACCATGATATCTATGAATGCAAACAAGTGTGTGTGTGTGTATGTGGATGTGCGGAAGTATGATTTTATTGTTACCATTGCTGCCATATCTGCCATGATTCTCATCGATGACTGATTGGATGGATGGTTAATAAATAATTATCCAACTAATACTTTTAACCAAATAAAGTCAAAGAGACAACGGAAATTTCACCCCCCCCATTTCATCGTCATCATCGTGATTGTTGAATAAACTTTGTTCAATCATGCATAACTTAGAAAGTATCGAAGCAATCTGTACGTAAATACATAAATGTGTGTGTGCACACAGTTTCGAAAATACTGTACACGAGATGAGAAAGCGTAAAGAAAGAACTAGAACTTGGAAATATTGTTTTAAAAGAAAATACAAACGGGGAGCAAAATGCCTCCATTTTCCTTTTGTATAAGATTAAAATGAGAAAAAACTTTCATTCTTCATTATTATTTTAGTCAACTATCCAAACAAAAAATGTTACTTGGAAATCAATGCATATCTAGTGTAATGTATAGACGTATTTTTACCGTACTATATAAATTACTTACTTACTTACGACCGTTACTCCCGGTGGAGCATAGGCCGCCGACCAGCATTCTCCAACCCACTCTGTCCTGAACCTTCTTTTCTAGTTCTATCCAGTTTTTGTTCATTCTTCTCACGTCTCTCTATTTCTCGGCGTAATGTGTTTTTTGGTCTTCCTCGTCTCCTTTGGCCTTCAGGATGTACTATACAAATAGGCTTACATAATTTCTATTTGGACATTCAAAACACAAAATGCAAAGAAGGTATCTCTTCTCAGTAAATTTGTTATCAAACTGTACAACAGTGTATCTAGATGGAATTTCAAGTGCTAGTTCCTTCAATGAATAGATATGATGATTTAATAGGAAAATTTACACTATTAAGTTAAATATTATAAACTATTACGTCATAATTATTGTTTGTTGTTCATATTTCTTGAAGGAATTAACACTTAGAATTTCATTTATACTTACGACTGTAAAGTTTCATTATTAACTCGTCCATGTGTTTACTCCTGTTACCCCTCATGGAGGAGCATAGGCCGCTCACCAGCATTCTCCATCCAACTCGGTCCTGGGCAATCCTTTCCAGTTCTTTACAGTAAACATTCATCCTTTTCATATCTGCTTCTATTTCCCGGCGTAATGTATTCTTTGGCCTTCCTCTTTTCCGCTTCCCTTCCGGATTCTAAGTTAGGGATTGCCTTGGTATGCACATTGGTGATTTCCTTATTGTATGTCCGATCCACTTCCAACGTCTTTTCCTAATTACCTCTTCAGCTGGAAGCTGGTTTGTCCTCTCCCATAAAACGCTGTGCTATTTCAGCATGAAGTTCAGCATAAATGCACATATATATAATATTGATCTTGATGTAAGCTTTCATTTCAAACATCTTACGGTTACTAGATTACCATGAATTGATTATGGACTTGTTACTTAATTTTACATCACTTACAACCAAATTGTCATACACATATCTATTGTGATTCCATATTTGTAGTGTGTTGTAGTCAGGTAACTTATGTGTATAGTCCTGTGAGTTTATGATTGATGAAGATCTTACAACAAGAGAAGATAAATCTGCTTGTTGCTTTCTCACTTTTTTTGATAGGCAACTGGAAATAGATTCATACGCCATTTGTTCCCTCAGGATACTGGAGTTAGCCCATGTGCACCATTGGTTTGGAATCAGGGTTTTCCAACTCTCCTAGGTGGACGCACCGTATCCAACAACCCGGTTAAAGCACCGGACATTTGCTTTTCGTCCTCTCAATTTCGTAAACAACAGTAGTGCCACGAGAAGGCAGTGAATAGGACTTCCGTGTCAAAGGCTATATAGGCGTGGCCATGTGAGAGCGTACTCTCCCCACTCTCGGCCGTACCAGGACATTTGGGGGCATCTACAGAATAAAAGGCTAGTATAAAATGTTATGTATTGGAACGATATGACGAAAATGAATGGAGATAATATGAACACAACAAGAAAACAGAAGCAAAGAAAGAGTATGGAAAGAATGAAAAAGAGACTATTAATTAATAAGATTAGAAATTAGATGCAGAACATTAACACTAGAATGAAGGTACACCCAACTGTGACGTCATCGAAACAGGCCGAAACGTGCCTACTTGATTCTGCTTAGAGTGGCTAGTTTAATATACCAAGTTTTTGCCCTACAAAACTGTATACTATATTACAGTTATTCTATTCCAAATCAAGATGGTAGATAGAAAGATGGTCATTTTTTTTATTGTAAATACGAGTCATAATTGATAAATCAGTTTTCGTAATATTAACTTACGTTGCTATCCACCTAAAATATACTTTTACAATTACTTGGATACTGTGTTATTTTTGTTTAACAGGTTAAAATATGGTTTCAAAATAGGCGTTCAAAATTTAAAAAATTAATCAATCAAGGTCATGATGTATCACTTTTAACAAATTCATTATCTTGTAAATCAGAAACAAGTGAATTGAATAATCAAACAGAGGTAAGAATTGTTTATAAATCAATAAATGCACTTTTTTAGATAACTGAATACATAAAATTAATTTTTGTATTTCTATCCTCTTATTGATGTCAATGATTGTAATTGATCAGTCTCTTTGAAAACATACGCAACTTGTGTGGGTTGTTTGGGTATACCATTGAGTAGTAAGCACTATAAACAGCTATAATCGGAATCCAAGATGTACATTCATCAGGTGGATGTACTGGCCAGTGACTATCTGTACTTAATAGTTAATTGGATAACATGATGTTACTTGAAGTGAAAGGTGTCGAGTTTGAGCCAGAGAGTGAACACTAACTCTGCGATCCAGGTACACACAGCTGACACTTCCAAAATAGAACGGAACGCGCGTCTTGGATTCTACTGCTAGTCACCATCCAACTTGGGACAAGTAAAAATAACAATCACTAGCATATACATTTTTGCAAACCAGTTTAAATATTCGAATGACCAAATACTCTACACGTGAAGAACTTTATTCTATTAATTTTCGAGTGTTACTATAAATAAACTATTATGTAACAATAACACTACTAGCTTTCAATCGATAGTAATAATGTTTTCGAGCTAAATAAAAGTGATCTTTATCAGCATTAAGGTTTTGTGATGATTTTACTTAGACCACCTCAGAAAACTTAAATGTACTGAACGGCCATTTCGTCCTAATATGGGACTCTTTTGTAGTGTGCATACACGACCTTGTGCAAAATCTTGAATTGATTGAAGTGAGACATTAATACCATTGAATGCCAGATCAGTAGTCTAGAGGTTAAGTGTTTGTTCATGGGACTTAAGGTTCTGGGTTCAATTCTCAGTGGAGAAGTCGTAAATTTCCACTGGTGAGGAGTCATTTCCTGGGACGAAACGGCTCACCAGTACTCTCAGGTTTTTTAATAATTGTCTAAGACGAGTTCGTGATTTAGAAATCATAAAAAAATGATCCTTATTTCTATCACAATAACTTATTTTGCACATTCACCAGTGGTACATAGATATGTATGGCAATTTCAGAGATGAAATTAAAAAAATATAAGGTCAATTCACCATTCAATTTTCAACAGATCAGTTCATTCAATCAGCATAACGATTAATTGTGAGTGTTAACATTTGACGGGCACTTTTAAAGTCACAGGAATATCTTTTGGGAACATTCTGAAAAAAACTTCATTCTTCATTTAATTCAGATGAATTATTCTCTATGTACAGATTCTTATACTCTGCTCCTGGTTACCTTATCCATGGGGTCTAATGATACTACCCAGTTCCCCGAATAAAGTGAGTGGGGAGGGGTTTGAACCGTAGACTTAGCTAGATACTTTATCTACTGAGCCTCCACTTCAAGAAGTACAAATATTCTGACCCACAAGAGCTTTAGAAATATGAACATCAAAACATAGTGCATGAGTTATCCAATCATTTAAACCAGTGACCACGTCAGATGAAGGCAGTGTGCAATTTAAAATGAAACCATTTCTGTGTGGGATTAAATCGAACACATCAATTCTTAGTCAACTAGAAACACTAAACAATGTAAAATTAGTTTACCATCAGTGAGCAATTTTTGGATTTAATTTAGTTAAGCATCATATCAACTGGTTAGTTAGTTACAAGTAGAACAACTCTGTGACCACGTTTATGAAGAAACAAAATAGCTTGGAACAAACAAAGCATATGAAACACAAAAGATGAATGTCAGCTCATAAAAATATCTTTGTTAAGACATAGTGATATTGTTATTTAGTCACACATAGTGGTTAACTGTAAGATTAACTGTAAGACTCTTCATCTGGATGCAGTTTGTCGACAAGCCACTGGCTATCTTGACTCAATAACACAAATTATAGTGTGTTAATACTTGAAAAGATGGTTGCTGAGATTGAATTTCTGCATGAAAATCAACATTGAGGTTCATATATATTCATCTGACAAGTCCCACTTTAGATGAAACATGCAGAATAAACTCCACAGTTAGTTGCAATCCAACAAAACTTCCATCATATTGAGTAACTGAGCTCAGAAACCCACAACCACTATACACTAAGTAACTTGTAATCAAGGATAATCACTGACTCTTGTTGATTGTCGCCATCCATCTAACAATATTCAAACATACGTAATATGATATTTTTAAAATTTTCTCTTTTTTCCCCTCCGTTTCTTACCTTAATTTAATCTAGAATATTTATGAAGATTGTCATGATCTCTTAATAAAAACTATACCATCTGAAACTGATATTCTTATCAATTCAGATGATATACCAATTGACTCTTCATCTGGATTTGAGAATGGTCATTCAAATAGTAACTCAAACAGTCCAATCAATCAATCAATAATCAGTTCCCCTGAAACTAATCTTAATAAACATATTACTAATACTAATGCCAATAATAACTATATTAAATTGAATGTACAGCCTAATAACTTCGTAAACTATCAAGGATGGCCAACAGATCTAAAAGATGATTACAGTATTTCCACGGATAACCAAATAGTTCCAAATCAATTCAAATTCAATGATCCAGTTCAATGTAATAATTATTTAAATCAAACTTTTTATTCCTCGAATAATACTGATCAAATAAATCTATTGGATGCATTACCAAGACCATATTATTGGACAAAATCATTGTTTGAATCATCATCATCGTCATCATCTAACTATTGGTTACCAATGGCAACAAGTAATCAATGTTCATATTTTAATCCCAGATCGTATTCAACTCCAAGATGCGACAATGATGATAATAATGATGAAGATGATGGTGGCGATGATGATAACAACAACAATGATGATGACGATAACGATGATGAGCACGAAGATAGTGAATTAGAACAGGATACGAGTAATGACACTAATAATAATAATATACATGACTTATGGACTTTGAATAAACTCAATGATCACAGTTATTTCAATCCAACAACGAATAAGGATAGATTAAACAATTCTGAAATAATTTATTCCAAATCCCCATCACAAACTTATTCATCATATCAAGGATGGAAAAAATATTGTTTCAATAATGAATCCAATCAATTAGCTTATAACTTTGAACAAGGTAATTCACCGAAAACATCACAAGATCCATTCAATTACAATTTCCATTCCTCTTGTTCACAAACATTACCTGAAACCCAAGCAACACCATCAGTAGAAACACAACCATCATCATGGTCTCTTATAGAATCAATCTGTGTACAACAACAACAAAACACTGGTCAGACTGAAACTGAACTAAACCATAAAAACTCTGTCATTATTACAAATCATAATTTCACGAAAATGTCTGATACTCTTAAAAACTCTATGATTTCATTAACAAGTGAATATCAATTTCAAAAGCAACAAGAACCACAATTTCCTGATCCATGTGAACATACAACATCAGTAACATCAACAATGACATCTATCATGGTTGATTCAACATCACCGTCATCATCATTATCCTCCTCATCATCGTCATCGACATCATTACACAACAACATATTGTACATTTAAATTAATAAAAAACATGTTTCACTGATGAATACTGACAAAGGATGAAATTCCAATCAAATTATTCCTTCATTCTTCTATAAATAAAAATACATATGAATAATAAGATGATTCTTTATATATTTCACCTAATAAAGCTAAATATAATCACTATTATTGTTAGTGAATTAATCATAAGTACTACCTCGAAAAGTACGTTTTTGGTTTCTTCTTATACAATAACAAATTAAGTGAAGAGATACTACTGAATAATTTGATCTATATAAGTAGTGTATATTCTAATGTTAAGTTAATGTAATTAATAATCATTAAAGGAAACATAAACTGGTTTACATACAAAGAAAAGTGTAAAACACATATTCAGGATAAATCCAAATACCTGTCATTTGGATACATGAATAACTATGAATATACAATGATCATTACATCGTCATCCTCCTCATCATCATCTCTATCAGCTTGTATACTGTTTGTTTTTATTTGTATAAGGAACTTGAAAAACTATTGTTGACTTTGTTACTTTACAAAATTGTTACTTCTAAACAATACTACTTAATTCCTTTATATATAATACAACAATTTTCATTTATTTTATCTATCCATTCTAGTAGTTTAAAGAGATGATGCATCTTTACACAAATTATTTATTGTGAGACTCCTCAGCAGTGCGGCCGTCCAGTGCTTTCATGGTGATCTAGCCTCAATTGACTCATGATTTCAACGATATAAAATTACTAAAATCTCCACAAACCCCCCCCCTCCTAAAAATTGTTTATTATCAAACGAATCAACAATGATATATAAGAACTTTCGTCTAAATTAGAGTGAATAGTTTCACAGTATATGGGCGCCGAGTTGATATAAGACATTTAATAGTATGAAGAAGATATTTGTAAAATCTCAGTGAATGAATTTGAAGTAAATCCAACGTTTTGCTTGGCAATCTGATCCAAGATTTTTCAAGGAAATCAACAATGAGTTCTTCAATAATCTACGATTTGTATGAAGGTTGTTTAATTTGAAGTATATTTGAAACACTGAATTATATTAGTTAAAGAGTAATTCAAAATCAAAGATAATTGAATAGTTATGTTCTCTTCAGTGATGAACATTCTTCATGTTAGTTCTCACAGATTTGTTATATCTAGAGCTTTTATCCTTCTAATGCCGCGTACCACTAGACTACTTGAACGATCGAACCCGCAACGTCGCAAGAGAGAAGACAGAAGACTAGTAAGTAGGAAGTTTATTCCCCAAAACAGTGTCAAAATATAGTACAGAAATCTCATGTATTTATAGTTTTTTGACTGAGAGTAAATCATCATTTCGGACAACCAATAGGCACATAGGGGGTCATTCGTATCCATCCAATAGGGAAGCTACACGTCGACATTCTAGAATATTCCCCTAGCAGTGATTGGATGGAATGTCTTCGGCTCTTTCTGGGCTTCTTGAAGGCTTCCTAGAGTTTACCAACGAACCATCCTTACAAGATTATATTAGGAATCATCAAAACTTTGATAACGTGCTAAGATTGATCGAAGATAATATTGAATCACTTACACTAGTGACCATATTTCATCACGATCAATAGAACATAGTCAACACTAAAAACTAAACGAACTCACCAGTAGCCAGTACTTAGTGGTTAGTTAATGTAAATGTAGAGCATTGGATTAAAACTTGATAGTTTTATGAGCTCAATCATGTGTTGAGTTTTTACAGTTGAAGCATTTTAAAATAGGCTGAAATAGACGTCCAGGATACCCCAATGTCATTCAACTAATCACCAGGAAACGAATCGACCAATGTTGTAAATTATGTTCACATTCAGAACTACGTTATTCTACTAACAGTAATATTGAAACAAATTTACAATCAAAACATGGTTAACAGATGGGGGAAATACAGTTCATAGTATCGCTTTCATATTCTAATAATATAAAATACAAATAGAGTTGGAAATACAGAATGTTTGACAGATATCTGAAGCTAATGAACGTTTATAAAAGATAGTAGAATCGACTCACAAAAATCATGCAAATATACAAATGATGGATACTGAACTACTGGCTAAGCAATCTCCATCAGATCTGAAATTCCCTGACTCAACCCTTTGATAAGATCTTGAGTGTGCATTGCTGATGAGTTTCATGTCGAAATGAACGAGATGAGCACAAAGCCCCCTGGTTTTCATCAATCTTTAATCTGTGACTGGTATCACTAAAACTTATATCTGACTTTGATAAAATTTCAGACTTTTTTTCGTCATCATACTTAAAGTTATTTACCGAAACAGTGAAACCAAGAAACCTATTTCAGTAAATTTAATACATCCAACTATTTATTCCTACTCACTTGGTTTGTGTCAGCAATTCAATCAAATTCAGACAAATGTTTTCATATATATATATATCCCTTAACACTCTGGATCTAGTTACATCCCTTCCTGTTATATTCTATATTCGTAAAGAATACTTGAATTTTACTGAAACTCTACAATCGTAGAGTCACCATGACGTTTAATAGACTTACATTGACTTTCAGCCAGTTACTTGTCACTTTTGAAGACAATGAATGGATCATTGATTGAGAGCAAGTATATAAGCACTAACCTTGTACTGGAGTGAACAAGAACACGGGTGGGGACAATCGAATGTATGTCAGCACGAATTAGAGACTGTCTCACTAAATATGATAACCTACAGTAACAGTTAATTGCAAAATAACAATCAATTGTCTCAATCTTCACTGTTCCTTCTGTAAATATCAGTCCATCTTCTCTAATTTCATTGTTTGTGCATTTTCATACCAATTGCGCTTCGTTCCTGTTCTTTCCTCATCGACCTTCTGCGAAAAAAATTCTATGCCTGACCATCACCATATACTACTTATGTGGATATAAGTAACCCACACCACAGTACTATATACCACATTTTGTTCTAAGCTATCTTTACATCAATCAACCCTAATCTATTTACTCAAACAAGTACAAATTGTTATCATGTGATTATGGGCTTATTCATAACATTTTACTTATAACTCAGAGTTACGTTAAGTCTACGAAAAGAGTTGATGATTTGTAACGAAAAGAGTATTTCAGACAACCTGATACATAATTAAGTGGCCTATCGGTTAAGTGCTCCGGCGCGAGACTGATAGGTCCTGGGTCTCGCGAGTGCGGAATCGTGGATGCGCACTGCTGAGGAGTCCCATAATAGGATGAAACGGCTGTCCAGTGCTTTCAGGTTTTCTATGGTGGTCCAGCTTCAATTGACTTATGATTTCAACTATGAAAATACTAAATTCTCCACAAAACCCCTTCTGAATTAAGTAGATATTATTCACTTAAATAAACAAAAAGGAGACGTGTACTTTGTAAGACAACCATGAAATAGTTGTTTTCACGATCTCTTAATTCATATTTACTTTGAATTCTAACAGATTAAAATAAGTGGTTTAATATTGGGTGCCTGAAGATGGTCGACAGAAAATCCCGTTCACCTTAGGTTTCATGCTAGCTAGAACTCGTAAACAAGGCAACCTTGAGAGAACTGATACTACCTGTGGAATTTGTATTTCATATCACATCAAGTAAGTTGCGGTCTCAATACCTCACTAGTGATGTCTGAGACTGTGAGCCTAAATGATGATAGAAGTTTGAATCCAATAGGAAAGATAAAACCCTTCGAGATTCTAGGTATACGTTACTTGAGTCTCAAATAGCACGAAGCATAGGTCAAGTACAGTTCCTTATCGAATAACTTTGGCCACCTGACACAAAAACATGATGAACGTGATTTTCCATCGCTCAGACGTATGGCAACAGCTCAACTTTATTGACAGAATTCGATCAAACAAGACAATTGCCGCTACCCAATGATCAATCATTGTATGTTAGAACAAAACACTATCTGTTTTTAAAACCATCATTGTACATTAATGTATGGTCAATACTTATATTTTTTTGAGGTAGATTTTGCAGACACTCGACAATTTATTCAATCATTATTGTGTAAACGAACAAGCTACAAAGAGATATCTGATCCGTAAATTAGTTTCATCCTTATATTCCTTCCTTACTCCTTTGATTATTGCGTAACCTCACTTGATAATAAGAGTCTCGAATAGATTTATGATGCAATCTTTTCTATCCTTCTATAGACATATGTTTTTCATATAACTATAAATATGAATGTACAGCTAAAGTAAATGATTTCATCGAAAAGAAAATTTTCTTTCCACTGTCAGGTATTCCACTTCTGACTGGTTTTATATACTACTTTTATCTACATAAGTAGAATACATCACAGTAGCTGTAAATGGTTAGTTTATTGCTGTAATAAGCTGAAAAAGACAGGTCATTATTTTTAGATATGACCAACTCATAATTGAGTACAACTATAGGTATTGATCATAAGATCCCTTATTATTTTTTTACATTACTGTTTAAACTACTTGTTAGTAGATCAAGTCTTATGACGAAATTTTCAGGACGTGACTTATTAACAAATTAAATCAGTATGAAATTGGTATATTTACCATGAAATTTAATGATTACAAGCTCTGAAATATGAAGGTATCGATCAGAAAATAACAAACAAAAAAAAACAAGTCTTATACAGATAGTTCTTGGTTAAAATATTCAATTAATTTATCCAAATTATAATTTTCCAAAAGTTTAAGTAAATCATTCTTTCTATAGTTCACATCTTTGCCTTGAAAACGATATTTGTCAATGTACAGACTGACAATACACTCTAAAAGTTGAAAAAAGAGAAAAGAAAAAAATAAACAACACATTGTTAAGGAACTATTTGCAGCGAACCAAGATCATTGTGATATACATAGATGTAGTTATTTCATCATTTCTGATGAGATAAGTGATACTACACCGTACACATTAGATCAATAGTGAATTTGTATGTCAGTCAGTCAGCTACAACGTAGGACCAGGCACATTTATGCATCGGTCCAAGTTGCCGCACCTCGTTAGCATAACAAGATGAACACCAGACCGTCGCTGCTACCTTGACGTGGTGGTTGGGCTTGCCTATCGTGATGAACCAATCGAGCTATACTGGATGGAACAATCGTTCCTCAAGGTCCTACAATGCCAGACAGAGCGGTTGAAGAGTGGTAAGACTAAAAGCAGCAAACCCAAGGTCCGAAGGCGAAGTCGTACTGCTGATTGTACAGAGGTGTGACTGCAGTGAGGTGTTTCCTTCAGACAACCAGTATAACAGCGATGCTGTCTTTCCACAAGGAGGGGTGTGGTTAGAAAAGTTCGACCCTAAAATAGTGCACACCTCGCCTTATCCCACGGATATCCGTCTCCGGCGGTAAGGTCTCAACAATTACGGAGCTAACACAAAAACTACCCACAAAAAGGTCGTGTGTGACCGATCTCAAGCAGTTGTCCCTTGGGCACTGCGGTCACGCTCTCAGGTCATTAAGACCACTTATAACCCAATTTCCTTTTCAGGTACCTCTAGAAGAATCCTTCCACGGTATGGGCAACCGGGAAGTGATAACTGCCCTCATACATCTAACAGCACTCAAGTGAATTCATATAGGAAACTTAAGTGTCAAGAGTTTTGTTTTTTATTAGTAAAATGGAATATCTTACCATAATATCTATTCAACTGACATGATTGATATTTGAATTCTTGTTTTAATTTATCTGAATCCCGCCATATTTGTGCATATTCTAATGGTAAAAAATTTGGCAATGGATTTTCACTTTTAGTAATTTGTTCTAAAAAACAATGGTTTCTATTGATTTCATTAATAGATTGAATTTCATTTGTAATCAGCTCTGTTATTGGTTTGATTAATTTTACTTTCTCTTCTAATTCTTTAAGATAAATCAATTTGGTGTCAATCATCCTTAACATGTATTCTGCACTATCCATCTGTATATCTAAAGAAAAAAAGTCGAAACAAAAGAATCTTTCATGAGGATTAATGTTTAGTATACTTTTATTATCAGTAGTACAGGTTAGATGTCCATCGGTCTATCAAAGGAAAATGATACTACATATATATCTACATAACTATATAGTTGCGAAACATAGTTTATGAAGGTAAGAAGTAATGATGCTTAAGCTGCTAATCATCAATCTTAGATATCTTCGGTGTATATACCACGTATATTCAAACTTTTGAGTTATTATTACTGAGGTCGCTTGCATGCGAGCCCTTTTAATATATGACGTGATGATCCGCGCCAATCAGAGAGGAGTGAATTATCGATCGGAGCAATGATTACACAAAAGCCGTATGAGCAGTCTTGAGTACTTATCAGTCCTACTATCTGCCTAGCCCAGCCAGTTAAGTCCCAAACACCAAGAACAGCCTCTGCAATATGACTCGTTATACTCAAACATGCTGGGTTTATATAACAACCAAACAGACCACATCGTACCATAAAATAGAAAATAACATTTGTACAAGATTTGGTCAAATGTGGTTATGAATAGGGGGAAAAGTAATCAATAGACTGGGGATAACTCAAGAATGGTAAATCGTATAATAATAGTCTATAGGTCAAAATAAAGCTTATAATAAAAGGGACACGAATACGAATAGTTTAGTTACTTAGCAAGTATACAATAGGAAATATACATATCACATTGGTCCATAAATAGTCCTCAAAGTTACCATTTATAATTCTCCACGGGATATAATAGTTATTAATAAAAATTACAAACTATTTGGTAAAGTAGAAACTTTCCTTGACTCATATGGTTAGGTCATATGTTATGTATATCCCAGCCATTGTCTACTCATATATTTAATAGTTTGTTTGCGCAACAGTAGAAATCGGGAAAAAGCCAAAAGTGTACAATCCAAAACGTAACATTAGTTAATGAATTCATTTGTTGACGGCCCAAACTGTGTCGATAGATGTAATCTTTCTCGTTGAGGTCTATGTTTGGAGGCTTTAAGTGATATAATTGAAAATAGATCACAGTAACTCAGATGTAGTCATTTTTTTAAGATACACTTTTCCCAATCTTGTATTCTAGCATTATTTTATGCTTCTTACTGTAATGAACAAGAACATGGGTGGGAACAATCGGAAGTATTTAAGCTCAAATTACAGACTATCTCACTAATTTCTGTTGACTATACAATGAACAGTTAATTTGAAAAATAACAATCAATTGTCTCAATGTTAACTGTTCCTTCTTCAAATATCAGTCCGTCTTCTCTGATTTCATTGTTCGTGCATTTTCGTACCGATTGCGTTTCATTCCTGTTCGTTCTTTATCGATCTTCTGCCGAAATACATTCTATGTTTGATCAACACTATATACTATTTATATGGATATAAGTAGACCACACTACATTACTACTACAAACTGTGCTCATTATTACTGGGTTTTTGTTTTACCACCATTTATACTATTATTATGCAGACTGATATAAATTTGACCTTGTTAATGTTTTATACTTGTTCTAATAAGAAATGTATTCACTGGTATTGATAAACATTTACCACAAGTTGTACACTATCTATAACAATTAGATCTTATCAGAAGAGATTTTGTGGAGATTTACTATTTTTCATAGTTAGACAACTTTAAAAAGTTATGAGGCACCATGAACCTTGTTTCATTTTACATAAAGATCATATTAGCAATAACTTGATCAAAGTAGAAGAACGAATACGTTGTAGCTGACTGACTTGTGTGCCAAGTCCTACGTTGTAGCAGACTCACTGACTGAATTCCAATAGTATTGTCAAATAAACTATACGAAATAACAGTTCAGTAGTAGGAAATGTATGGAAAGGATATATAAATAAATAATAAATTCGAATAAGATTGCGTAACACGATGTCATTTCAAGCAAAATGGACTAGGTTCGAATTCTGGAATAAACGTTAACTCTAGGATGCAAGTACATCCAAATGACCGGTCCTAAATAAAACGAAACACGTGTCCTAGATTCCACTAGTAGCCACCATCCACTTTTACCTATAATTTTTAATGATTGTTTTACAGATTTCAACCTGAAATTTCACAATTTCTCATACAGCTTAAATAAACAGCTAATAATTAAGTGAACTAATTCCTGTCTTGGTACGACGTAAAAAGTTGTGACAACTAATAGGAAATGAAATGGTAGCTTATGATTAAGGAGACGGGGGACATCAAAATAGCAAGAAACAATCGTTTATTAAAAAGGTCTACGGTCAACCAATATTTAATACACGTGTAATATTCATCATTTCCAATCATATTACGATTCACTTAGTGGATAAATGCTGCATATAAGAGCATAATTTTCAATGGAGATTTCATTTGAACCACCTAAAGCTATATACATATCATCCCTCTATGAATACGCCACTGAAGTGCACCCCAACTTACCTGATGAAAAAAAAGCAAATTAGAGCATAAAGCGAAATCTTCAGTGAAAATTATGCTCTTATATTCAGTATTCACCAACAAAGTGAACAGAAACATGTACAAAAATGCTTGATACTATGAACATATTGGATATTGGAAAACGAATGTACTACAAATTCGCGGATGCATATAAAAACAGAGTAAAAGTTGTATATACTGCTTCATAGTGAAGAATAACTCTCAAAGTTTCCCATTTCTATTTCTTATCTCAGTTAAAACAAATGCATTAGTGAATATGTGTCTATATTACTGTGTAAGGTTGTTATATCTAGTTCATCCAACTAATACTATTACTTACGGTTCCTTATTAGATATCCTTTTCTCTGCAGTTGATCTAATAATCGCTACCAACCATGTCGTTTTTTAAAAATAGATCAGTTGATCAGAAATATGGATGTGCAATCTTGGATACCCGCTTAGTATATCAAAAGTTAAACTTTCAACAAGAGATCTGATGTTACTGGGTTCCATCTCATGTGGGATCAAGAATGATCACTGTCACAGAGGAGTCCCAGTCCCAGACTAAGACAAAACAGCTGAAGACATATCTGTGTAATACATTATAGCTCCCAAAACTGTCGCGTTATATCTAGGAACTGAATGAAGCTCGTAGCTTAGCTCACTGAATTACAATACAGTGGTCTACATGTAACACACTTGTTGAAATATCCAAACGTCACTAACCTGATTACCAAGAGGATTTCACTTTTAAGAAGTTCCAAATAAAGAGATAACAAAAACTTTTCAATGTTGCATGATCCTTGGTAATTTCCCATCTAGAATCTATTTGACTTGCTATAAATTAAATCTGTATGGTACGTAACAATAGTAAACTGTTGTTGAGTGGTTTTGAAGAAAGATACTTTAAGTTCCAAACGAGGTACACTTTGACTTATGAATAAGTAAAACTTCATCCTAGATATTAGGTCTCTACAACTATAGAATAACGATCAATACTAAATGATACGAAAATTTCATATGTTCACGGAATACGATAATCTAGATTTTACTAATCAGTTAATTGAATTTTGTATGGAATTTAATACAATATTCATAGTTGAAAGCGTGAGTCAGTTGAAGCTAGGCCGCCATGGAAAACCTGGAAGTACTGGACGGCCGTTTCGTCCTATTATGGAACTCCTCAGCAGTGCGCATCCACGATTCCGCACTCGCGAGATTTGAACCCAGGACCTACCAGTCTTCAGCCAGAGCACTTAACCGATAGTGCATTGGCTCGAGACTGGCAGGTCCTGGGTTCGAATCTCGCGAGTTGACTCACGCTTTCAACTATGAAAATACCAAATCTCCACAAAACCCCTTCTGACAATATTCATAGCTTACTTTCGAAGTAGCGATAACATTATATACACAAATAAAATGAAAATTTTCGTTTACTATGAAAAGGAACTATATGAAGTGATTGAAATGATAAGAGATCGATTAAATCTGAATTCACCTTTTTTAAAAAAAGCTCACGAAAGTTTCTAATAAGAGAAATGTGCCACATTGTTATCAATTAGTTGGTACGATTTAACTACTTAAACATCAGACAAGTAGTTTAAACGTTTTGTAAAACTTATTTTACCATAACTTTAGCCTTTTATAGTTATACCAAATAACTTATCACCGAATAATTAAGCACAAGATAATTCAACTTCCAAATTTGATAATAAGATAATATATAATACCTAAGTTAATTGTTAATTGAATTTTCTTTCTAGTAGCTTCTTTAGTTAAGACATCTTTCAATATAGCAATTGTAGTGAGATTGTCCGATTGGAGATTAGCATAACCTTTTGCATAAATGCATTTCAATTGACTTTTAAGATAGATTGATTTATAGAACAGTTGAGCAAATTCTTCAATATTTTGATTGTCATTATTCTTAGCTTGAGATGTACCCGATTTAATTAATGTAGGCCTTTCAGGTGTTTCAGGTAAACACATAGATAACCAATTATGCATTTCCGTTAAAGAAAAATTTCCAGTTAGTTGTAAACTGTTCCAGTGTCTATTAATGGAATAAAAATAAGAAAAAAACTCCCTAGGTATCTCGTGTTAGACAAAATTAGGATCAGATTATGTGTGTACATTAAGTTGAATCAATAAACAATATGAATAGCTCATTGGAAAAACTGGGAAATGTTGAATAAATCATTTGACCACACTCTCCCTCTCGAAATGCTCTCACATGGCCACGCGCATATAGCCTCTACCAGGGAAGTCCTACTCATTGCCTTCTCGCACCACGTGTGTTGTTTACGAAATTGAGAGGACGAAAAGCGAATGTCCGGCACCTTAACCGGGTTGGTGGACACAGTGACTCCACCTAGGAGAGTTGGAAAACCCTGATTCCAAACAAATGGTGCACATGCACTCCAGTATCCTGAGGGACCAATTGGCGTATGAACCAATCGTTGGTTACCGGTTATCTTACGGTGCTCCACTGCCCTGTGGATCAGACCTTTAGGTCAAAGGCTCGGGGTGTGGCCCCTTAAGAAAACTACCTGCTTCGGTCTGGGCACCTGGGCAGTATCACAGCCCTCACGCAAATCGAACGAGATATATGAGGACCATTGGCACACTATTCAACAGCTCAAAATCAAAACAAGAAATGGAGGGAAGCTCATACTGCACAATCTACTAGTTAAAGCCCATTTAATTATTCCTCATCACATATTATATCAAATTACATTGTCAAAATATCAATATCATATATAACAAACAAATCCATGCTTCATTAGTAATATCAACTATAATATGACTGGTAGAAGTTTAGTCTCATTGTTTTTTTGGTAACATTCATTTTTGACCTTGGTCAACCTTTTGACATTTAATCATAAGTATAAAAATCAGAGATTGGATTCTCGAAAGTGTAAATTCAATCAGTTGGTCAGTGATTTTTCCCCTGAAATTTTAAGTCTACAAGAGATTTCGGGGGTTAATTCAGTGAATAAACAAATCCATTAGACCATACCAATCATTCCAGTAAAACAGTAAACTCACCTTTTTAACGGTTCATCTTCTATATGATGAGTTAGACAATGTAATGATAACGGATGTATTAATAACTTAATACATTTACATGCGACCATAGTTGATAAATTTATTTTTGGTACTACATACACAGATACATAACCGTAATGACCTTCAACTGTACGAAATTGAATGTCAAACCGTGTTGTATTCACTTGGCACCGATAAGTTGTCAATAATGCATTCCCGTCCTAATCAGAATCAAGTAGAAGAGAATGAACATGTGGTTAAAAATATAAATCAACATTTTAAGCGATTGGTCAGTGATATTGTGGGGCATGCGAGTTACGTTAACAGATATATGCAGCATGCAGCACCAGTTGGAAGTGGAGTGTTTGAGAGCAGAAGGTTGAGAAGACTGAAATAAAGCGAAGGAAGCTGAAAGCAATCAAGATGGCAACAGAAATAAAAGGACGGTGAAGCTTGTTAGAGACAATTCGAAGGTGTGCAAATGATATATTTGATGTATGATTTTCAGATTTTAGTAAACCACTGTGTGGTTGTACATTAAACAATAAATTGATCTTTCCCACCTCAGTGTTCATTCACTACATTTAGTGTGGTTCCCAAACTAGAGGCGGAGAGGGTGAGGTTCTGCAGACACCGTTGTGGGGCCGGGAGAGGAGCTAGTTAGAGAGGTCTGGTGCAGGAACCTGATGTAAAGAGGAGTGCTCTGGTGGGACGTGTTGGCTGTGTTGATTGTTATATAAACTCAGTATGTTTGAAATATAATGACTGTTACCACAGAAGCTTTTATTGATGCTCTGGACTTAACTGGCTGGGCTAGGCAGAAAGCAGGACCGACAAGTACTCTAGACTACTCGTACAGATTTCCGTGTGTTACTATTCCAATCGATAATTCGCTGCTCTCTGATTGGCGGCCTTATCCCGATATACGTTACCAAGTCATCGACTAGGCCACAAGTTATCACAGTTAGTTATAAAACAAAGAGCTTGATAATATACATTGAAATATTTATATATACATATATATGAACACTTGCGGAGACGTGGAGAACTACAAAAGCCATCATCGACAAGATACATTTGTTTATTAACAGTTATCTACGCAAGATACTTCGGATCCGTCGACCAGACACTATCAGCAACATTCTACTGTGGGAGACAACAAACCAGATTCCAGTGGTAGAAGAAATCAGGAAGAAGCGCTGGAAGTGGATTGGACACACTTTGAGGAAATCACCCAACTGTGTCACAAGGCAAGCCCTCACATGGAATCCTGAAGGCCAAAGGAGAAAAGGAAGACCAAAAAACACATTACACTGAGAAATAGAGACAGACATAAAAAAAAGAACGGAAACTGGATAGAACTAGAAAAGAAGGCCCAGGAGATAGTGGGTTGGAGAATGCTGGTCGGCGGCCTATGCTCCATTGGGAGTAACAGGCGTAAGTAAGTAAGTAAATAAGTAATATATGAACACTTACACCTTTTTTACATTCACTTAAACTATTCACAGCTGTATTCTCTTCAATATTGAATAAATCAATTTGACAATCACTTTGTATTAATATATGATCAATTGGTAATTGGGTTTCTATATTTAAACAATAAATAAATAATTGTTTATTTAAATAAAATTTATAAATTAATTCTAATGGAATTAAATGAATTTGTTGTTTTTCAATTTGGTCTTGTTTTAATTTCATTAACTGTAGTTGATTTTCTAGATTTGAAATTTCTTCACTATTTGATAATTAAAACAAAAATAAAGAAAAATAAACATTGAACAACATACAATTGAAAAACCATTTATATATTCATTATGAATAATGAACAGTTAAATTAGGTTGGAGTTAGATATTAACACCGTTGGATGCCGGCAGGCTTAGTGGTCTAGAGGTTAAACGCTCATGAGTGAGACTGATAGGCCCTGGGTTCGAATCTTGCGTGGCGGGATCTCGGATGTGCACTGCTGATGAGTCCCAGTGTTATATCTGAAGCGTTTCGAATTCACTAGTTAGCGAACGGAACAAAGACGGCGAGACTAAACTTTATGGATGACCTTTGAACGAATCTTAAATGACCTTGAGAAATATTAGCCAATCAGAAGACAGTTAGTATACAGTAAAAATATATTATACAAAACTAAAAAATTAAAGGGGATAGTGTTCTTTTACATGACTCAAAAACTTATCAAGGTTAGATATAGGTCCAGAAGTTCTAAAATCATAGTGCATACGGTACAGGAACTTATCCATGTGGCTCCATAGTAGTCGACCTCTGGAACCATGATAAGGTCTCAAAAATTCTTTTGGCCTCGACCACATAGCTTCAATGTTGTTGGTATGTTGGTATAGTTTAGGGTTAGAGTTAAGGTTATGGTTTAAAGTTTTCATCACGACATCAGCTATAATGCCAAAACTCTATTTATACAAATGGATAATTGAATTTCGCGCTAAAATCTTATGATCACTTCTCTTGTACACGCTAAATTATAACGTCTTCTCTAAAATCCGTTGTGAACCGACCGTACGTAAGCATCAGGTACCGAACTTAGCGCCATGACCTTGAAAACCCGCGAAAGCTTCTGACTGGCTCGTCCATATAGTTTAGTCTTGCCGTTGGAAGCGGGGAAAATATATTCCGTAGCAGCCAGAAGCAAAACAATCATAAGGGATAAAAACCAAACGTATATATACAGCAATGAATTGTCCTTGGGTAGTATTACAAAATAACACACTCAAAGAAACAATGGACAAATAGCGTTAAGATATTTTACAAGAGGGAAATTCGAC
This sequence comes from Schistosoma mansoni, assembly GCF_000237925.1. Taxonomy (NCBI): domain Eukaryota; kingdom Metazoa; phylum Platyhelminthes; class Trematoda; order Strigeidida; family Schistosomatidae; genus Schistosoma; species Schistosoma mansoni. The sequence continues at coordinate 698,146 of NW_017386010.1, read as the reverse complement.
CCGAAGGTGAAAAGAGCGCTTTTGGCGCGAAAACAAAGAAATTCAAATTTTCAAAATAGAATTACAAAATTAAGCCATTTACCGAGTAAGTTCTGGGGATTTGACACCCCCAACACACAGTAGGACGAAACGGCCATCCAGTGCTTTTAGGTTTTCCATGGTGGTCTAGCTTCAATTGACTCATGATTTCAACTATTGAAATTATAATAAATTTTAGTTAAAAAAGCGTTAGCGGCGAGATTGTAATTTATGAACGAACCAATCAGGTACAAGATAACAGTTCTCCGATTTTGGCGCGAAATTCACTTAAACATTTGGTTAAATATAGTTTTAGCATTATAGCTGATATCAGTTCGTGATGGAGAAACGCTAAATCTAATTCCTAAACTTAATCATCCGCTTTAAATCATAATTATGATTCTTCACACTGGTTTATAACCCTCATTTCGTTCTGGTTATTAGGTGGGCACTCTCAAAATCAGTTGAGCGTCACTCAAAGGTCGTCCATAAATTATAGTCTCACCTCATTAACTCCTTGAAGGATAAATTACAATGGTTTGTTCAATAATTACGCAAATCATTCTACTAAAATAGTTAGTTACGGACACACACTAGCTAGTTTTCAAACAATAATTACCCTTTCATCACTAACTAAAGTCAATCGCACCTTGGTAATTTATCTTAGTTCGGTTACTTATCAATAAACATTATCTGTTTTCTTTACACAATAACTGACACCCGACATCTAAATTTCTCCAGGGATTTATTGTAACAATAGAAATGGAAAATAATATAACTGATTTGATATAATTAGAGAGTATTTTCAAAGAATGACTTTGTCTTCAATTTTGTGGAAAAAAAAACAATTTTGTGGTTTCAGTCTGCATGTTTCTAGGGTCAACTTAATAAACACTTGTTTAGTCAAAGAAATTTACTCATAAAAGTGATCTCAGGGGAAATCATTTTCGGAATGTAGTTTACAAACTTTGCAACGCAAACTTTATGTCCTCCACAAAACTAGGATCATGATTAATTGGTCAACTATAGTAACCAATGCCATGTCTATCCAGCCCTTTACGTACTGATAGGATTTCATTGATTAACTTGAATTGTAGCTACTAGTCTGAGTGACTTGGCACCATATGCTCTATGTCAAGACGTCAGGTGGCTAAACGTAGTCGATCGAAAACCCTTCCTGACCTACGTTTTGTGCCACTTGTTCATCATCAGAAAGTCTTTCACACAATTATCATAAAACTGAAGCTTCCTAAGGAATTTGATACCGTGTCACCCAGCTTTAAGATTAAGACATTACCATTAAAAAAAAAACAAGAATAAAGTAACAAAATATCTACTAGGCATAAAATCGTCATCCAAAGTGACTTTTTAATTAATTATCTTCAAAGATTAGTAAAAGCATTTTTCGCTTCTCCTAATTAAATACAACCAAGTTCTGGCATATGATTGAAATTTTACATCTATTTCAAAAGTGAAGATAGTTCATAGCTCCTTCTGGTTACAGTAGAAGATGGTTTGGAACCTAATGTGCAGTAGTGAGATGAAAATATGACTGATCATTGAGCGCTGACTAACGGACATTACCTACTGACCATTAAATATGTAATTTCCCGTCTTGTTACACATTTCTACTCAGAACCTATTGAGTGTAATTACCTGTAACTGTTCAATAGAGTATTATTTAGTGTTAATCTGGTTCTCTATTCTGGGTTGTGAATCCTGAGTCTAATATGACGTAAACGGCTCCATTATCGTATTAACGTATTGTCTTAGTATACCTGATAGTGAGAAAAATACTTTAAACCAATCGTTATATCAGAACCCGGTAAAAAGAACTCCCTGGATTACCGTAACTGACATTGAACGCCATGGTTATCTTCACCACATGACCACTATTGGCTAAATGTAACAAAAATTAGCTATATAATAGACTTTGTTTAACCATTCATGAACCAAACTTCGTGATCTAATTATAAACCCCTTTCAAGTCATTTTTCTAAGTAAAAATATCTACAAACTCTCTACTGCTCTAACCTAATACGGAATATTCTTAATGTCAGAGATGAAAGTGCGGGAATAACAGGAAACACAGAAGCCAACCATCACAGCAACTGCTAACTCACTTTAATTTATCCATTTTTGACATAAATTGAAGTTCCATTGGGTCAGGTTGGTCTAAGGATATTTCTTTTCTGATTGGTTGTGTAGTTAAACCAAAAATCAAACCTTGAGAAACAAGTCATGAAAGTGTAGATTACTAATTTGACTACTATTATATTTGCAAGTAGTATAATCGTAGTACAAAAATGATTTGTCAGGCCATACTTGAATGCTTGGAATACAAATTTCTAGTTTGTTACAGTGAAATAGTTCTCTCTTTTGAGGAAATTTATGCACAGAGCTAAACAAACATAAATGAATACTGTTTAACTCTCAATTCGACAGTCAGTGACATGTTTTTTTTCAACAGCAATAGGAATTTACTGAGTACAGTAACGGGAAAGGAATAAAATTTTATTCTTATCAAAATACACTGAAAATGTAATTGATGAGAACTTGCATGTTTATGAACAACATCGCAAGGTTTTGAAAAAGACCGTAAATTATGAAAAATAGGGCCTTGGTACGGCCAAGAGTGGGGAGAGTCCGCTCTCTCTCTCTCTCGAAATGCTCTCATAATGGATACGCGTATATAGCCTCTACCATGGAAGTCCTACTCACTGCCTTCTCGCGGCGTAGATGTTATTTACGAAATTGAGAGGACGAAAAGTGAATAACCGGCGCTTTAACCGGGTTGATGGATATTGAAGATCCACATAGGGGAGTTGGAAAACACTGATTACAAACCAATGGTACACATGGGCTACAGTATCCTGAAGAAACGAATGGCGTATGAACCAATTGTTGGTCACCGGCAATCATGGGACTGCATCTCCTCACGATGCCCCACTGCCTTGTGGATCAGACCTTCAGGTCAAAGGCTCCGGGTATGTTACCCTAAGATAACCACCTGCTTCAGTTTGGGCACCTGAGCAGTATCACAGCCCTGACACAAATCGAATGAGTTTTGTGCGGCGCATATGCATCTGGTGCTTCCTTGAACCAATACTTATGTGTTTAAATAAAAATAAAATAAATAAAAATGAAAAATAGTTGTGCAACATGATAAGACAAAATTTAGAAACCGAAGTGAAATGTAATCAAGTAAGACATGGAGAACGAAATAAGTAGGTTAAGGATAAAAGTATAGTTGAGTACAAAAGAAGAAGATAGTGTAATGGGTTTGGAGAACTAGGGGGTTAAGATCATAACGGAACAAGGGATTGAATAGATTTCCTTATTATTTGCATAAAAATAAAACATACCAGTATATGTTATGCATAAAAGTTCCGGATAATTTACATTAGAAAATCGACCAGCTATCACGGATGTTAGATGATAATTTACATTCTAAAACGTGAAAAAAGTAGATGGGACATTTAAGTTCTAGGTAAAAGAATACGAAATTTAGTGTAAATATGACATCTACATACGTTTTACTATGGGACTAAAAGAATATATAGTCTTCAAAGAGGATGAATTCAAAATGACATTCCTGGGTAGTTTCCAAAGTAACACAAAGACCATTGGATGAATTTGTTACCGAATGACATTGTTTTGGGACGTATCCGTTTTTCTCAATAACTGTAAGTAACTTTTGCTGATGAGTAATATCTAGCTTAAGAGAACCAAGGTTTTATGTCTATTGCTTTTAGTCACTTTATATCAAACAAATTTCACTGTGATCTTCATTACTTACTTTACTTACGCCTGTTACCCCTCGTCGAGGAGCATACGCCGCTCACCAGCATTCTCCATCCAACTCTGTCCTGAGCCTTCCTTTCCAGTTCTTTCCAGTTAACATTCATCCTTTTCATATCTGCTTCTATTTCCCGGCGTAATGTGTTCTTTGGCCTTCTGCTTTTCCGCTTCCCTTTCGGATTCCAAGTTAGGGATTGCCTTGTAATGCACATTGGTGATTTCCTTAATGTATTTCCTATCCACTTCCAACGTCTTTTCCTAATTTCCTCTTCAGCCGGAAGCTAGTTTGTCCTCTCCCATAAGACGCTGTTGTAATCTTCATACACTTGGAAAATTCGTCGATAAAATTTGATAAACGTTGAGAACGAGACAACTTGGCACATGTCACTAATCAATGATCAGTAAATGGTTGCGCAAGATCGTGGATTGGTTGTGGTTAGACATTAACACCGCTGGATGCCGATTAGGGGGTCTAGAAGTGAAGCTTTAGTGCGCGACCGAAGGTCCTGAGTTCCATTCTCGCGTGTGGGGCCAAGAATGCGCACTGCTAAGCATTTCAATACTAGGCCATCAAGTGCTCCCAGATTTTCAATGGTGATTTAGCTTAGACCGACTAGTAGTGTCAACAGCGAAAATATAGTTAAGAAAGGCAGGAATGAAAATAATCATTGGTTAGTTTTTCCTCTGACACTTATTTTCAACCATGTTTAGTCATTTAACAACTGATAATTAGCTCGAGGTCATGATATTTGGGTTGAATAATTGTCTATCAACAATAACTGTCTTGAATGTCTAATATGTATATGCATATACACTCAGTCGGTTAGTTTTTTTAATTTTTCGAAAACTATTCGGTTAGAATTCTGTGTACAAATTAACAGTTCAACAAGCTACGTACATTCGAGTACGTTTACCAATTAGCCGAATCGTTACAATCGTTATAGACAGTGACAACATCCCAGGCCACGAAACTGGGTTTGAATCTCATAGGGTACATCAGCATTCTATTGAGGATATGAAATCTACAAACATAAATTGGTATGAACGGTATCACAATATAGTTTTAAGGTGAATTTTTGTAACATTAATTTAGTTTATGTGAATTCTATTGTCAAAGTTTATCAAAGGGACTAATTTTTTTGAATTCTATTCGCTGACCCTCAATCCATTCTTCACTGTATTTTGTGTTCATCGATAATTACTTAGTTTTCATAGTTTACATCAAGGACAGATCTTAGGTCACCATTGAAAACCAAGAAGCACTAAACATCTGTATCGTCCCAGTATTGAACTCCTCAGCAGTGCGCATCCATAACTTCACTGGAAATCAAACCCAAAACCCTTAAATTATACAGGAAGCACGATATCATGAATCGATAAACAAGTATTCAACAAATTATATTTTCAATTATAAAAACTATCTGATACATATATCAAGATCTCCACAGAATATCAGAGGCCAGTAATTTCTTGACCTCTCGCTTACATCTTATCACCAGGATTTGAAAGTTATGAGTTTGATCTCATATTTTGAAGCCATGATTGAGTGCTACTGAAGACATCTATTTAATTTAAGGAAAAAACATCCGTCCGATGCAGTCTAGTTTTGAACGCTTCTGAAGATAATATCAGTTCTTGATGAAAGGTTCCTCTGTTACCAAACTCCCAATATATTAATAATCTCCATAAAACTATTTAACGTATCTATCACTCACCGTTTCATACATCAGTAATGGATATTTATACTGATCATATTTATATAGTTCGATTCTTCCATTTGTAAAAGCAACAATTAGTATATCCTCAGTATTTTCATTATCATCATCATCATTGCTATTGCTGTTGTTATCAACATAATTCAACATATCATAATGTTCCAGTGAGAGAATTTCATTGGTACCAAATTTTGATGAAGCTTCCCATATCCTTGTGACATTTTCACTGAACAAAACAATGACAATAATAGTACTGATAATTATAAAGTGTGGAATAAAAACTGTTATCAGGGAGGCTTAAATCGATAAAATTACTATTTGTAATGATCTCTGTCTTTTCGTTGTCAATATTCACGACAATGTGTTTTATCAGTATCTGTTGATATAAGCGGTTCATTCAATGGATGTCTTAATAAATACTGCTTGCAGTTACATGATTATGACACTAGTTTCTAACAGTGGAACCTACAGTATAGGTATCATCAGCTGAATGTACTTGTATCCCACTGACAAACCCAGCACCTATTTCTTTGAACTTTGAGTTATCCACTAAGCTAATGAGTCAAGATCATATTTAGCTTGTTTAATAGTTATATCAAACGAGACTGCTTGAATACACCTCAGAATGTTAACAACACGAAAACATAAATCCTAATGAATAATAGTATGTAACCTTTAAACAAGTTGGTAGCTATCATAAGTTTTGGAGCTAGATAATAAATTCATGTTTCACTGTGAGCATCAACACCAAGATCAAGGTACGTCCATTTGAGATTGATAATAGCTACAACGAAATTAGAGTTCTAAATTCCAACCCTAGTTACTATTGGAAAATATATTTAATTTGCTAAAAATATCTTTTACAGAGGTACTGCAAAACTAAAGACGGAATGTGAAAAATACCGAAGTTGAATATTTATCTTGTAAATATTATTCAAGAAACCCACGTGGCTACATAGGAGCCAAGATCTGTATAAAAACTAATCATGGAAAAGTAATCAATACTAGGATGAGTTGACGTAGGCCGAAAGAAATGCTTCTTATCAGAGTGGAAGATTTATCCAGATTGTCTGCCTTGAAGAAAGTTTAATTAAGCTACCCAACTACCGAAAAGTATAAAGCAATAAGAAGTTGGTTTGTACTTATATATATGACTTATTTAGTATCCACACTCGTGAGCTACCAACACAGATCGAACTCATAACGTTCAGGTCTAAAAGTAAATGTGCTACCATTATTCTAGCATCACGGGATATAATATATTCAATAAGCCAAACAAATTGACAAACTTGAATTATTTATACTGCAGTGTTTTCAGAGGTATTGGTAAACTTAACGAAAGTTACCATTTCAAACTATCAACATTCATTAAAAAACAGAAACCCTGTGACTTCTTACTCTCGTGCACACCTCTTTCATTACAGGTTTGAACTAGGAATCTGCAACTCTATCAGTTGCTATGCAGTCATTAGGTCAGCAGATTACAGAGAGTTGATATTTGCTCTCTTAATTATATTGACAAAGCTTGTCATTGAAGTGATTATCTTGATCATTTGATATGGTTGATTTCATACATTTCAATATAACGTTAAGACTTTAAAACATTTGTCTAAAATGAACATTTAATTATAATAAATAAAACTCCAGTCAATCAAATAATCAATCACGAATTGATTGAAATTAGAAAAATAAACCGTTGGATGCTAACTCAGTAGTCTAAAGTTTGAACCCTCGTAGAGAGAAATAAGGATCCTATGTTCCATCTCATGTGGGGTCATGGATGTGTAGTGCCACTGATAATTTTCATACTTGGACAAAACAGCTGTAAAATATCCCTAGTTTTCAAAGAGTACACAACTAAGATCAGTCTCTTATATAAAGTACAAAATTTATTTAAAATGTATCTATTTAGTCTATTATGTCTTTTTTAAGAATCTTTTCATACAAATTAAATTATAGATATGTTAGCAAAGATAATATTTACCTTGTCACTTGAAAAAGACTAAAATAACCTTCTGACGTCCCATACATTAAATAATTTGAAGGATAACTTTTATGAGCTCTATTTATACAGACTGGTGAACTAGAAATTTCCAATTCGCATAGCAATACACCATTCTAATAAATAAAACAATAATCAGTAGTATCAAAGTTCTTATGAAACATAATAGAAAATTATCAGAAGGGGTTTTGTGGAGATTTAGTATGTTTCATAATTGAAAGCATGAGTCAATTGAAACTAGACCACCATGGAAAACCTGGAAACACTGGACGGCGAGATTAGAACCCAGGACCTTTCAGTCAGGATCGTAGATGCTCACTGCTGAGGAGTCCCACAATAGAACGAAACGGCCGTCCAGTGCTTTCAGGTTTTTCATACTGGTCTAGCTTCGATTAACTCATGGTTTCAACTATAAAATTACTAAAATGTGCACACAAAACCCCTTATGATAATTTAGATATAGTGGAGAAGATTTGTAGCTCAGGTGAATGGTCATCATGGAGTTTTGTTCTCTGAGCTGGATGGTTTGGTCTGTCAGTTAAGTGCTTTGGCGCGAGACTGGTACGTCCCGGGTTCGAGTCTCGCGACGCGGGATCGTGGATGCGCACCACTGAGGAGTCCCTTTCCAGCACACTGGACTGGCCGTCGTTTTACAAGGTCTAGTCCGACCTAGACTCAGGGGTACAATTGACTCATACTTTCAACTATGGAATAATAGAAAAATTTAAAGATCTCACTTACTTTCAAAATGCGTATTAATTTATCTTTACAAGCAAGAACAACAAGAGGTATTGAACATATAGCATCATTTTTGATCACATATATACTTGTAATAATATCAGGTAGTAAAAGAAATTCAGTATCTTTAAAATTGGTTAATTGTTGATACATACATCCTACAGTATAATAAATATTAGTAGATTGTATAAATCTAAACAATTCGAAGAGAAAAAACAAGCCACGATTATTTGTTTTAACTCATTAACACACATTGAATCCACATGACCTTGAATATTTGAATGATGTTCAAAAATTTGTTTTCCTTTCGGCGTAAATCCAGATATATTAAAATTATGACAAACAATGATACGTTGTTTTTCATTATTTTGATATGTTCCAATATCAATACAAGTAATTGGTGATTCAACAGTAAATTTCGTATGCTATTAGAATTTAATAAAGTAATATATATTAATTATAACAACGTCTTATTCTTTTCACCATTTACCTTTAATCCATTCACATATTGAAATGAATGTACATCACCCATGGTGTCTGCTACAATTAATTTACACTTACAATGTTTATTAGAATATGACTTAGATGGGAGTAAGATTTTGGCAGAATTTCTACTGGTTGTTTTTATCTAAAGTAATAAGAGATGGATTTATGTTCTATTTTCCATTACAGATGTATAGTGGGATTGATGAAGATTGAATGACATTGGAAATCCGATAGTTTTTGCGTGTATTTAGAAATCCCTTGGTATATCGAGCTGAAAACATGTAACAAAAAAAAGTTACATTAGTTCGACTAGTTGTAACAGAATGATAACAGTTCGAAATTATTCTGTCATTAACCATAGATTTGAATGATGTTGTCACACTTCATTGACATCAAAAATCAAGAATTTAAAATATCAAACAATGTGACTCATAGTAAGCAGAGATGGATAGTGGTTAGCAGTGGAATCCAGTTTGACGCGCGTTTCGTCCTATTTGGGGCTCGTCAGCCGGATGTACCTGAAGAGTTGATGTTCACTCTCGAACTTGAACCCAGTACCCTCGCTTCAAACGCCATCGCGTTATCCACTCGGCCACTGAGTCCTGATAGCCACTTGCTTGTGCGATGGGGTGAAGTTTAAATTCATTTTGTATTGTTTGTTTTGAATCTTCCCATCGATGTGTTAGGACTGCAACTGGTCAGTCTCTAATTGAAATATGTGCATACTGTGCGTATTGCCTCGATATAGCCTAAATTCACAAGCATGGTAAGTAGAGATGGATAGTGGTTAGCAGTGGAATCCAGGACGCGCGTTTCGACCTATTTGGGACTCGTCAGCTGGTTGTACCTACATCTCAGAGTTGATGTTCACTCTGGGACTCGAACCCATATATCATATATCAAGTATATGTTTATGTATTTAGTTCTAGGTTACACTTTTTATGATGAATGACACTAATACATTTTTAAATGAGTTAATTCTAGTCATTGTTTCTATTTTATTTTAGATTTTTAATTCTTCCCTATCACATATATTTGACACGGTATACATTTTGAAGAAACAATACCCAGGTGATCATATTCTGATTAGTTCGTATTGATCACATATCGACTAGAAATCGTGTTCAGGTGTGGAATATTATATCAATAATAAGTTTCCACATCATTCATACAAAACTTAAGATATGGATAGGAGTGAAATAATAAAACACTGGCAACTTCATGCTTTTAGTGTAACTACAAGGATCCAGTTACATGAAATTTTCTGAACTATGCAAACATGAAGGTTTGAATAAAACCAGACAATATGAAGTGACTTCTAATCGAGAGGCACTGAGAAATTGTAGTGAACTCGTCATATAAAATGCTTCGTTTTCATGTGATAAACAATTAATAAAATGTTTCAGTGTAACTGAGGAATAAATTAGGAATTTCGTAAAAAGTATTCTAATGACTTGAATTAGATGGGTAAAACTTTTATTATAAACCAGTTACTTTACCAAAAATACATTATTTCAAACAGTTTAGTGAAAATACGTCACCCGAAAAGAATGGAATTCGATTTCTTTTTGCTTCAATTCAATACCAAAACAACAAAGTAACGTAATAAGGATTAAACTAAGTTCTAAAAGTCACTTTTGAGATTTTAGAAAAACGATCACTAAATACGAAGTTACTATCCATAAACTAGTACATATCATTTAATCATCCTTACATTATCCTACAAGCAATTACATTTTGGTGGTTTCATGATAAAACACATAACTTACATTGTATAACAATTACTGCGAGTGAGTAATTAAACGATATAAATCAACCAACGGATTGAAGTAACTATATGGAAATCAAGTAAGCAGTTCACACCAAACATTTTTCTCCTGTTCAAAATTCTACGAAGAAAAATGGGTTAGTCAGTCAGCTATAATCATCGTATAGCCTAACGTGAATGTATTTTAGCTCAAGCTGCCACATCATATTAGCAAAATGAGATAAAAATAAAAATATGACTAGAAAAGGAGTTAAAATAATGATGTTATCAATCATAATAAGAAATACAAAACGTTAAAACCATGGTTTAAAAAGACAGTGTGGAAAGGTATAAGAGAAGGGATACTAGAATTCACGATCGAGAAGTTGGAGAGTTAGTTGATTGGTATCATCCTTATTGATTCTGGGACATATCACTAATGCTTCCAACAAATAAACCCGGTCATAGCAAGGACCACAACAACATACTCCTTACCTATCAACATACATCAAACCAAGTCACTGACTTCATTAGCTGACCCAATACACTGATTTAGGACCGCCCAGACTTCTTTCGACTTACTTCCACAACAGTAAAAAATTACACATCGAAGTAGGCAGTAGTTGAGCATTTGTAACAAATATTCCAACCACCTCAATTGATGAATATCTAGAATTTCATCAACCGACCTGCTACCTAGTACCCTTAGTTCAGCCTCAAAATGACTAACACAGTGTTCTCACGTTTCTCAAGCAATATTTAGTGGACATCTTTGATCACACCTTTGGTCTACATATATCTTTCACAAGCCCTCGGACCTACTACCACCTTACATATGCCTGATCAGCTGGTAAAGAGACTTCATTGTCAATGAAAATCCGTCATCTGTCATAGAAAATACAGATTTCCAGTTCAGTTAGCCAGATTATATAGTTTTGACAGACCTAGTTGAAGTTTAATAAATGTAAATACAGCAAGAATTTAATAACCATTGCATCACAGTGGTAAGTTGCTAATATATTTTTGAGTTTCAAAAATATTTTTAATCTCCAGGTTTAAATATGCACAACAAAATAAGATACATAAAAACATTTGCAAAATTATTGACTGCTGAATCAAAATAATAATAGTGGCTGAGTTCATGTTTCTGAAGCAACAAATTTTGCAGACTAACGGAAGAGCATTATTAAACGCATCCATGAGTTTGTCAAATATCAAACTAACGATTGATGCCATCCAATGGTCAGTAGATCTACTACCGAGAGATTTGTCAGTGAACTATCAGGTCAAGATGTTTACAAACGCAGATAACTAGAAAACAAACAATCGAGTGAGGATATTTTCACTAGATTCATAAGTTATTGATCATAAGTTACGTCTCACTGTACTTAACAATATATTCAAAAGTAATGAGAGATATGAAGCAAACGATCCAGGACTTCCTCTAACGGATACTCAGTTACAATTTCATGTGCCAACTGTGATGCTCACTCAGCAAGTAAGACTGAAGAATCCACAATCCACACCGTGAATTCGTACTAAAGTTTTAGTTTATTGATTAGACATCACTGATTTTAATTCGAAGAAGCCACATTGACTTAATACTGAAATAAAATCTTAAAAGAGAAAATGGACATTACTTGTCAAATTGCTATGAGAATATAGTTTCACAACTTTGAGGATCATTTGAAAGCGTTAAATACAGAAGTAAATCTAGGAAGGTCTGTGTGATTGTCGTAGTTACTGTTTCCATTTGATAAAACCATTGAAACAGTTTTTCAAGAGCTCGAGGTCAAATGATAATATGAATGAATCTTCATAAGACAGCTTAATTTGTATGGTCAGTGTTATTCTTCTAATGAAATATTCCAATGTTGTGCAGAAGTGCATTTTTTAAAGTTATGATATTATAAGTTAAGATGTATTATATGGTAAGTTGAACAGTAAGTGCCATGTAGTAATAAAGAAACACACTGTAAAAGAATCATCATCAGGCGCAATAAACGTGAAGATAAAGACAATGATTGCTATTAATTTTATGGATCTAAATTTACGGAAAAATGAGCTTCTGTTCACCAAACTGAATCAAAATCTGGTGATAAATAACTGTATTACCTGGGTAATTTCATATCATTGCTTTAGCCTGTCTCTTTTGACGAAAAAGAAAGATTTACCTTAGCAGTTTGAACTAATACTTATGTTTTATAAAACCAAATTTTTTCTAGGGTCGTGTTGGTTTTACATGAAGAAAAAATTAGCATGAAGTTTGTAGCTAAATAATCAATTTCATAGTTTACGTAAACTGATATGACCTCAGGCTATTGAAGTAATTCAGTAACTACATTGTAAAGCGCAAGGCTGACAAACTGTGTATAACTTGGAGTTGATGAAGCAGAATCGAGAGCCAAGTAATCAAAACAGAATTAAATTGTATTCTGTAATAATTATTGTCACTAATTCAACTCAACGCTTGCTCTTATGCTTTCTATATCTAGCTCCATCTTTAATTTCCATCATCTCTAAAGTGTTGGCTGAGAACAAGTCGTCTACAGTACATATATATGATCAATTCAATATTTTTCTTTCATTAACATGCAGACCACACAACTGGCTTACTTAGGTGTTTAATAACAACAGATCACTATTTGCTGCTTTCTGATATAGCTATTATGAGCTTGCAGCTGTAAATAATTCCCCGAAATCAATAGCTCATTAAGTGTTCGACATTGGATGATGACCACGTTGTTTAAGTGGACTTGTTTAACTGAAGGCTTTCGGTCATGCATCCGTACCAGATCACGTTTCAACTCGGCGTGGGACACTGCTCCTACGTTCATTAGCCAGCTTATAATAAAGGTTCCTCGATATATTGATAACGTATCAAATATATCTTTCCTACCTCTTCTCGTCTGACTTCTGATTTCCTTTGGCTGGGAACGATCGAATATAGAAGGTACTACTGGTTGCTAGTTGTAAAACTAGAATATCCGTCGTATCTTCTGTGGTGAGCCTAACGTGATCTGGTACACCAAACCAATTAACTGTGAGTCCGTTCCTTTTTGGAATATTATTATTCATTGTTATTCTTTATTTGAGTTTTATATATTGTGATATACTTTTTTTTTCGCAAGTTTTTCCCGGATATATTTTAATTAGACATTTTTCGTTCATTATATTACTATGACGGAACACTCACCTAAGGTTTTTAAGTTAAAGTCTATTCCCCCTATTTCGATTCAGTTAACGCCATTTTGGCCCGACAATATCGAGTCCTGGTTCTTCTATGCAGAAGCTGATTTTTGCATGCACTGAATCACGGACTCGCGCACACGATTCCTCGCGGTAGTTAAGGCATTACCGCGCAAATTTAACAGGTACGTAACACCTAGTATGTTTACTACTTTACGAACGTTACGAAATTCTCAAAAAATCGATTTTAAAACGCGGAGATCTAACTGATCGACAACGGTTAGACCAACTCCTCCATAACATCGACCTGCAACATGGTTCTGTGACAGACATGTTGCTAAGAATGAGAGAGGTTATCGGCCAACGAACTTTCGATGATGGCCTATTCAGACAACTTTTCTTGTCTAAACTCCCTCAACAGGTGCAGGCAGTGCTCGTCTCGTTTCAAAACAACGCCATAGACGAGCTGGCTGCATCTGCCGACTGCATCTTAGAAATCACAAAATCATCTAAGGCCGAGGTTTTTTCCGTCAAGGAAAAACCTCAATCGACCCCGACTGACATAGCTGAACTATGTCACACGCTTACACGATATCTTAGAGTCTGTAATGACCGTAGTCGGTCAAAAACCCCGCGTAGAAGTGTCTCACGTAGGCAATCTGTCTCTCGACCACGAGAGACAGATAATCCCGACTGGTGCTGGTATCATAACCAGTACGGTAAGTCTTCCAGAAATTTCAGGAAACCCTGCAATTATCCGACCTCAAAATCGAATGACACGAAAAACAGTTCGGGAAGCTTCCCAGCCGGCACGCGTTAACGGTAACCGTAGCCGGCGAACACAGCCGCCTCTCATATGTCACGGATGTGACTACGAAAGTTCGCTACCTCGTCGACACCGGTGCAGAAGTTAGCGTTCTTCCAGCAAATCCCAACGACAGACTTTGCAAGTCTGTTTCAAGTTTACAGGCGGCAAACGGAAAGCCGATCGCTACTTACGGTAAAAGGTACGTCTACCTTAACGTGGGTTTACGCAAACCCATACACTGGATTTTTGTTGTTGCAGACGTCTCTATGCCAATCATTGGTATAGACCTGTTACAATACCACAATCTACTAATCGACACTCGCTCACGAAAGTTAATAGACGGAAACACTAAGTTATCCGTTTGCGTAACTCCTTTTTCTGGTTGCAGGTTATCCCCAGTCACAATCAAGCACACCATAGACCCCCTGTATCAATCATTACTGGACAAATACTCAAGGATATATCAACCGCAATCGAAATTTCCTTGTGTAACCAGCAATGTTACACATCACATCTCGACTACAGGATCACCTGTATTCTCGAAAGCCCGCCGACTCGCTCCCGAAAAGCTTAGGTTAGCCAAAAACGAATTCGACCATATGATAGACTTAGGGATAATTCGACCATCAAATAGTCCATGGTCATCCCCATTGCACATGGTCCCTAAAAATGACAGCAACGATTGGCGGCCAACTGGTGATTATCGGCGTCTGAATGCTGAAACCATTCCCGATCGTTACCCGTTGTCTCATATTCACGATTTGACAGCTACCTTGAAGGGTACAACTGTCTTCTCGAAAATCGACTTAGTTAAGGCTTATAATCAAATACCGATGGCAACTGACGACATTCCTAAAACCGCCATCATCACTCCTTTCGGTCTTTACGAATTCTTGCGAATGCCATTTGGTTTAAGAAATGCGGCTCAAACCTTCCAAAGGTTTATAGACGACGTCTTCCGAGGTCTCAACTTCGTACATGCGTATGTTGACGACTGTCTAATAGCAAATCCGGACAGAGAATCACATCTCAAGCATCTGGACATTGTTTTCGATCGACTCCAAAGGCATGGCATTACTGTAAACATTCAGAAATGCCGAATCGGAACCAACTCCTTAGACTTCTTAGGACACACTATTGATGCCCAAGGCATCCGACCCCTTAGGAGCAAAGTGGTGGCCATTCTGGATTACCCAGAACCGACCACGATCAAGCAGTTGCGAACTTTTAACGGACTTGAAAGTTTCTACAGACGGTTCATACCCAAATGCGAATCTCTTATGAAACCGTTAACCGACCAACTTCGTGGAAATGCGAAATCAATTAGTTTAGACGACACAGCCCGTTAAGCATTCTCCACAGTTAAGGAACACATCGCTAAGGCAACCCTGCTTGCTCATCAGGACACTCAAGCGCCCATTAGTATCGCCGTAGACGCATCCGACTCAGCAATCGGAGGAGTCTTACAACAATGGGTTAACAACTCGTGGCAACCATTAGGATTTTTCTCGAGACGGTTGCTAGACGCGGAATCTAGGTACAGCACGTTCGGTAGGGAACTCCTAGCTATGTATTGTGCTGTACGGCATTTCCAACATTCCATCGAAGGAAGCGAATTCACGCTTTTTACCGATCACAAACCTCTTACCTTCTCTTTAAGTTCATCTTCAGACAAGTACTCACCGCGAGAGTCTCGACAACTCGGCTACATTTCGCAGTTTACTTCAGACATACAACACATTTCTGGAGCTAACGATGTAGTCGCAGACGCTTTGTCTCGAATAAGTTCCTTGAACAGTTTCCAAGGAATCGACCTTCTTAAACTCGCTCAACTTCAAAAAGAAGACATTGATCTTCAGCATGAGTTATCCTCGACAACTCTTAAACAAAGTATTAAGCAGATGGGAACAGGTAAGGAAACCTTACTTTGCGACACATCTACAGGTAGGGATCGTCCAATAGTACCAAAACATTATCGACGCAACGTCTTCATTACGTTGCACAATCTTTCTCATCCAGGTGCTCGTGCAACAGTCAAACTTATAGCCGAACGGTTTTGCTGGCCTGGCATGAATAAAGACGTGAGGGAGTGGGCACGCTCCTGTGTAAGTGTTATAAACGTAGAGAGGATACTGATTATAACGCTTGCGGTTTCTGGTTATAACAGTCCTTTTACTTTTTACACGTATGCGGGACGTTAATTTACCTTAGACGAATATCTACACTAGATTCCCACCCAGTGTCTATTCTACAGGACTTCAACACAACTCAGATCAAGAACACGAGATTAGCCTGACTACAACGTCAATATATTCCCACACCAAAATCCGACACAAGAAACAGTCAATCAATAAGTGTCCATCAACAAGGAACAGTCAATCAATAACAGTCCATCAACAAGTGTCAATACATAATAAGGATAGGGGAATATATATAACACATAACACCTGTCATCCTATCTAATGTCTGACTCATTAAGGCAACCAATCATTGTCATTCTCGCCCACACATCAGTAAGCTGTCAGAAATCTAAGGTCATAAGACACAACAAATGTCCCTTAGGCTCTTTCAAAACCCCTGACGCTCGTTTCGACCACGTCCATCTAGATTTGGTAGGACCCTTACCCGACTCAAACGGATACTCATATCTCTTAACATGCGTAGACCGTTTTACTCGATGGCCAGAAGCAGTACTATTAAGGACATTACTGCTGAAACAGTGGCTCGCGCTTTCGTCGAACGATGGGTAACAAATTTCGGCTGCCCTTCCACGATCACTACAGACCGCGGACGCCAGTTCGAATCTGGACTTTTCCGTTGTCTGACCACACTATTAGGAATCACTCGCTTCCGAACGACCGCCTACCACCCACAAGCAAACGGGTTGGTAGAACGTTTTCATCGACAACTAAAAGCTTCATTATCAGCTTCAAACGTTTCACAGTGGACAGACGCTCTTCCACTCGTCTTGCTAGGTATCCGCAATGCAGTGAAAGCTGACATTGGATACACTGCATCTCAACTCGTTTACGGAACGACACTCCGACTCCCAGGAGAATTCGTGGATCCTTTAGCTTCTTCATTGAGCATGGATCTAAACTCTTACACGAGTAGGCTTACAAACGCTATGCGTTCAGTTAAACCTGCTCACACTCGACCTCAATCAACTGATGTTTTCGTTCAACCTGACTTACAACATAGTACACACGTCTTCGTTCGTCGAGACTCACATCGACGACCTCTCGAATCAGCATACGAAGGACCCTTCAAAGTTCTTCAACGCGAACCCAAGTACTATGTAGTCGATAAGAACGGCACGAACGATAGCATCAGTATCGGTCGCTTAAAAGCAGCGTACTTAGAAGGAAACCCTAGCTACGTCGAATTTCCTTCGGTACAATCGTACGACACGGCTCCTACACTCGTAGTACCCTACTCGACAGCCGACACACGACTTGATACTTCGTCAACGTCGATAGATAAACCTAAAACAACGCGTTCTGGAAGAAGAGTAAGATTTCCAGAACATCTTAACGACTATTGCACATAAGACACAAGCCTTATCTCGAATTCCCTTTTCATTGTTTATTATAAAAAATATTTTTTTAGTATGCTCATTTTTTTATTTTATTTAAAAAAAAACAAGACATTTTTATTTTTTTTTTGAGCGTGTTTATATTTTTTATATATAAAAAAACCAAAAAAAAAACATTTTTTTCCGATCGCTTTTACGCTGTTTGCAAGTGTATTAGTTTATTTATTTTTTCCGCTCATCTTGTGTCCTTACGCAAGTACGAGTGTATTTTCGACATGCACTCACACGTTTTATTTTTCCTCTTTTCCAGGACGGCTGGAAAAGAACGACGAAGTTTCGCAAGGAACCGAAATTTTTCATTGTACTTTATTTTTTTATTGCTATGTTGTACATTTTGGTCCCTTGGTGTAAGGAAAGACGACCAGACGCTGCTAAACGAAGCAAGCTATCAGAAGAGTGTTTACCAACGACAAACTCGTTGGGTTTAAACTTCTGGCTGGTCACGTCTTAGGGGCATCACTACCTCACTAGGGAGGGAGTGATCTGTAGCAGTAAATAATTCCCCAAAACCAATAGCTCATTAAGTGTTCGACATTGGATGATGACCACGTTGTTTAAGTGGACTTGTTTAACTGAAGGCTTTCGGTCATGCATCCGTACCAGATCACGTTTCAACTCGGCGTGGGACACTGCTCCTACGTTCATTAGCCAGCTTATAATAAAGGTTCCTCGATATATTGATAACGTATCAAATATATCTTTCCTACCTCTTCTCGTCTGACTTCTGATTTCCTTTGGCTGGGAACGATCGAATATAGAAGGTACTACTGGTTGCTAGTTGTAAAACTAGAATATCCGTCGTATCTTCAAGCTCTACAAATTGATGTCAATAACTGGAGAGTGGATATTATCATTAAGTTCAAAAGAAAGTGTAGCGATAAATAAATCCCAGAATCGATAGCTCTGTAAGGGTTCGGCATTGGATGCTGACCACATTAGTTTTAATGGACTCACCTAGCTGAAGGCGATCGGTCATGCACCCATACCAGATCACGAATGGGAACTCCGTGTTCAACAGACCCTGCAATCGCTAGCCGGTCAAGATCAGTCGATCCTCAATACGTTGGTTGCCTATCAAATATGTCTTCGAACATCCTCGCTTCTGACTTTCGATTTCACTAGTTAAGTACGATTCATAATAGAAGGTGTTACTCGTTAAAGCGTCTTAAAACTACAAATACCCGTGGCATCTTCAAAAGAGCCATTAACATGTAGTCGCCTCCAAGTTTACTACTAAGCAGAAATGAAACCATTACATAACAAGTAACATGACGGATTGTAGTTTTTGAAAAAGTTTTAAAATCTTACAGTGATTTTCGTCTAGCTAGAAAGTAATGAGGTAACATACAGAGTGAGGTAGGCTTGAAAGGAGAATGGCAAAAGAAAAATGTTTCAAAGGCGCAAAAAACGAACATAATGCACTCACATTTACTAAGTAAAGCAACAAACAATAATCAGCGACAATGCAAGCCCTATGTTAAAACACTTCGAGATAGTGCAGTTTCTAGGACGCGATAAAATTAATCATTTGGTGCACTAAAACACGTCTGCTGCCCTTATGAAGAATTAAATTGAGCTGACTAATCAATTTCCACGTTTTAAAAAATATTGTTCATCTTTCATAGTCTAGACTTTCTTCTTCACAATCCTGAAGTGTGAGCAATAGTTGACAGGTTTCCTAAAGGGATAAATGACTTATCCCATGATTGTATGATCAAGAAATCAAACAGTTGATTTCTTATGGGTAGTCAATTGTCTGACACAATGTGATCAATTATTTATGATAGAATTAAAGAAAGGTTTTCCAAACTTACTGAATAACAGTCGTGTTAAAAAAACTGATAGCTTAAAAAAGGGATGAAAACAACGTGGCAGGATAATGAACGAAATATGGAGTCGTAAACTTGTCAATTTAATGATGGGTCGGTCTTTCCCTTCAGACTACTTCCTTATAGACTAATAAACGATGAGTCAGTCTGTCTGTACTCAATTTTCTCTTGGGACCGTTTACTGATGGAGTTCCTATTCTATCGAATTACAAAATCTTTCAGGAATACACCAGCTTGTGTCGCGATAAAATATTAACAGCTGGACAATCTTTTAAATGCCACCTAAAACCTGTGACATGTCCTTCATATATTGATATCCATTGACATTAAAATCTGACATAAACTAAAATGAGCTGCAGCTCCGTAAAATGGTGATTTATCGGATAACACCAGTACGTTCAATGACCCTCGTAGCTACGGGAGTGTTGCTTGTTACTAAAGAACGATTATCGAAGGATGCCGAGCGGAATAATTCTCAAAGTCATCTCCGCCAATGTCTATATGAAAACAAACAGACAGGTGGAGATAGTATTCTGGTTGAAGTAATGAACAGAATGCCTTACTTATTCCAAAAGACTATGAAATGAGTTCAGTTTTTTGTTCATGGATCAGGATCGAAATTCATAATAGGTCTTGAAGAAAATGTTCATATACAATAGTGAGAGAATAGGCGATTTTGCCGTACTAGCCGTGTTAGCATCGATTTACATCCGGAAAGATGTTTACTACCAGGTGATTCACCTAACCAAAAGGTTGCAACGTGAGAACTTTGCAAGCCCAGAAACAAATGGACCATTCAGTGTTAACTGTACCAGGCCATTACAAGGGTTTAAATCAGGTTACTAACTATCCCACAGTAACCAGTCAGTACCGTTGCAAACAGTTGGGGCTGCTAAAATATTATTATGTTATAAGGAGTCCAGGAAATGACTGAAAAAATTTTGGACAAAGACGAAACTAAATGTTAGGTTGACCTCGATTCCAGGGAGCGTAAGATATTTATATATCGATCATTTGAAAATGGTAGAGATTTTTAGCTCAGGTGGATGATTTGTGTAAAGTTTATTTCTTCTACATCAGCGAAAGAGACTCTATCAAAAGTTTCATACATTTTTATGGAGTTGAACACTTGAACAGTCTTTTAGTATTGGAACTTAGAAGTGTATGCGGTACTTCATATTTCACTGGAACATTGGATCGGTACTAAGGATGGGCGCTATTGAACTACCGAAGCCGAATTTGTATGTACATTCTCAAAGTGGCAAGTTCCGGGCCAAATTCGAAAGAACACCTTTCAGTGCTGGCAGTGACCCCCTCGTTTTATCTGTAAAAAGCCAAACAATTGGGTGCAGTAAATCTTTATTAAGATCGTGAAACAGAACGGTTAGAGCGCGAGGTTCTCTTTTCAAACACACGCTATGCTGTGTTTGTCCTTTGACAGCCAGTCAATTCAGATGCTATGCTCGGCGATACATTGACCCTAAATCCAGATACACGATAATGAACCACTATTCCTGACTCCTAGTTCAGTTGCCTTAGGGAACTCGGTGTTAGAAGAGATTCTGGACGTCAGCCTCATCAAATTCTAAGTATCCATGACCACTTCAAGTCACACAGAAGCACAAATTTGTAAGCGAATTTCCGGGATACAATTAGTTTATAACGAATAATATCAAAGGTGGAAATGGGTTCAGTAACGCCTTTTGGTCACTATTCATTCAAAAGTTTGTCTGGTACAAAATAACGTACTGCTACCAAATATGACTGTTTAGTACATAAGAGTCAACATGAATATCCCAAACACAATAGATCAAGATTTTGATTGTAAGAGTCACTTAAAACAATAAGCGTTTTTCATACTGTAGGGTCACTGAATATCGAACAGATCATTGATTCCTGTCAAGGTCAAGGATAGTCAACGCGCATCAGTCAATTACACGCCATGGACTGGCCCACGCGGCAGTGGTCGTACTTTCGCTTCTGTACTTTCGTGGTTGTACATTAACTAATATATTCTTGTAATAACGTCCTTTGTGTTGTACAGTCACCATAGCGTCCATAGTCCCTTGTTACGTCGATGGGGGCAATCCACGTAAGGTGCTGGTCGCGAGGTGTGACTTCAGCGTTAGTTGGTTCGTCACCATTCTCGTCTAACTATAGTAGGTCCCCAAGCATTTCGACATAGAACATCAACGTTGATATTCTACACTGGTGAGCAAGACTTCGAATAACGCAACCTATCATTATGATCTTTTTTATTGCATTCTATACTTACTATTTTTCATTTTTGACTTCGGCTATCTTTATCAGTTACTGTGAACATTCGTTGCTTCATACCAATGTTGATTAGTATTTCAACTGAAATAATTAGTTCAATCGATAGAACTAACCAATCAACTACGGCTATCGTGGTTCCTTAACAAGCATTAGCAGCATGTAAATGCTCCTGTGTTATATGTCTGTTAAAATATCAACCACTCGTAAGTATAGCCTCAAGGTAACACGAACGCTAATCTGTTTGCAACTTATCCACTTGTATAACCAATACAGGATTAACTGTCGATTATAAATTCATCTTTCTGCTTAATCACTATCAACTAACTACTATCAGAAACTATCTACTAGAATATTTTACTTTCTTGACCACTGCCTGCCTAATTTCCAATTGCTGAGTTCCATGGCGAATCAGAAGATACGAATGCTACAAATTTACGGTGAGTTTGAACTATAAATTTCTGGCAATGTTAGGTCTTGTTTAGACTGTTTCGCCAGGCAATGCTACGTGTTTGGCTCAAATTAAATTTGGACGTATACCAATTCAGTCTACAACGCTTCGTTAATCTACGAATTTAATCAACATATTTCAATTACTTGGGAGCAAGAGTAACCCAAGCGAGTTTCATAACTGTGTTAAATAATTTCGTATAATGTTTATGATGTCTAATAAGATTTCGAGGCTACTTTCACTTGGAGTAGTCATACATTCTAACACTGCCGTCAAGTTTTAGTCGAAACTATGTACATTTATGACTCGTAAGTCAACATGCTGTAGAAAAACGTATTACGTGTACACGAGCAATCTTAGTCCATGTCCTTACTAGATAATTCATCGTATTTAATGTCACTTAACACGAGATAATAAGCTGTTTTAGAAACGATCACGTTATCTAAACCTAAACTTTAGTTACATTGGTGGTTACCATTTAAATTAATGTTTACTATGCGCTTCGTATTTGCTGTTATCTCACACGGTAAATCATGGCTCGATTTCCTTATTGCA
Source organism: Schistosoma mansoni (assembly GCF_000237925.1). Classification (NCBI taxonomy): domain Eukaryota; kingdom Metazoa; phylum Platyhelminthes; class Trematoda; order Strigeidida; family Schistosomatidae; genus Schistosoma; species Schistosoma mansoni. The sequence continues at coordinate 674,938 of NW_017386010.1, read as the reverse complement.
CGAAAATCACTTTAATTCCGTCTTCAGTTTATTCACATGCAATACGGGTTTGGGAAATATCTAAACGACCTCTGAAATTCTCCACGAACCCCACGATAGTCTTCGTATATGTTTGCTACTTCACATCCAATTGCTACATAAACAATGCCCAAACGAACGTTCAATACAATTGTCAGTATACGAAATGATGTTACTTCGATGTGACGTTACAACACATCCGAACTATTGTAGTTATTCAAATTCGACGTCGTATTTTTTTCATCTTATGAAGTATTGTTTCCGCGTGACTGTTATCTAATAGATGATTTCGGTACATCAATCGGCTGTTCAACTACTCGACGATCTAAAGCCTGTCCAGTTCAATTGGTGGTTTGACGACACTCATTCGCACGAATCATCGGTTTACGCAGTCGAGCGAATCTCCTGCAAACTGACAACGATATCGTCGTCTCGACCCCAACACTGACAGCATTTTTCACCGATATCATTGACATGAGTCCAGAGTGACACTCTTGGTTTCTTATGTTCTTTTCGACATTTTTCGGTTCAGTCATCAAACACATGTGCAGCACCCACTGTTTATCATCTTTTAGAGACTTGATCGTGCCACCTTCGCTCTCGCTCTGTATTCTTCGACCCTTATTGATTTTCACAGCAGTTATCAGTTTTTCCAAACTGACTGCAAGTTGATCAGAAGCTTCGCACAAGGAAACCACGATTTATCTTCACGGTTATACTTTTGTGCTTACAGTTAGTCTGTTAAATATAGATATAGCTAGAAATCGACGCTTACGAACAGTTGTCAACGACACTTACTGACTTTCTACTTTGTACCGAGGGCAGTACAAACATCGGCATCGATTGATAATACACTTATCGTACTATCACTGTGACATCACTGCTCTTGCGGCAAACTTAACCTTTCTCATCTGAGGAACTCAACCACTTGTCATAGCTATATTTTTCAACGCGCCTTGATAAAACTCCAAAATGTTTCTTTTTCTATTATTTCTATGGTTGATCGCTTAACATTCAACCAACGTCCTAGTTACGTGTTTTTACTCGTTGTTTTCCGATCAGTTTCTGCTGCCTCCTTTCCATTTGTCTTACAGCTCGGCAATACCCGGAGGATTCATATTAATCGTCTGGCAACCTCCGGCGCGCGACTACTCCTAACACGTTTGGTATCGATTCAAACGGCCGTTGAATCTGGTGGGGGAGTATTGTAGGGTCACTGAATATCGAACAGATCATTGATTCCTGTCAAGGTCAAGGATAGTCAACGCGCATCAGTCAATTACACGCCATGGACTGGCCCACGCGGCAGTGGTCGTACTTTCGCTTCTGTACTTTCGTGGTTGTACATTAACTAATATATTCTTGTAATAACGTCCTTTGTGTTGTACAGTCACCATAGCGTCCATAGTCCCTTGTTACGTCGATGGGGGCAATCCACGTAAGGTGCTGGTCGCGAGGTGTGACTTCAGCGTTAGTTGGTTCGTCACCATTCTCGTCTAACTATAGTAGGTCCCCAAGCATTTCGACATAGAACATCAACGTTGATATTCTACAATACAACTAAAGAACAGGCTGAATCTACCTGTCATGATTGGGGACTACTGGTGGATATTGGCTACCTGACTACAGTTGAGTAGCTGGAATGGTGCGCAAATCTGTATTATATTTAGGTTAATGATCTTGACTGGAAATTCAGGTTTTATTCAGCAATGAAACCAGTCGTCTTTAACTCAAGAGTCTGCTACATTATTTACCTGGTTGTATTCTGCTCCAAATAACAGCCCATCTTCATAACACAGTTTAGTATATCAAATAAGTCACGAATGTAACAAATGAAAGACGGACGATCGCCTCAAGTAGTGTAGAAAATTGTCTCATGCGGCTATAAAAAATCGGTGGCGAGATGTTTTGAAACATATCTTTTCAAATTCATATTTTAAGAGTTTATAAAAAGGAACCAGGTTTATTTGATTCTATAAAGTTGTCATGACTCATCGGGAACAGTTATTGTTAGTTCTCATAAGATCTTCCAGTCCACCCAACTTCATTTATAGTACATCCAAAGAGAGAGTTGTGACCAAGTCACTCAAGTCGCCAGCAGCCCGATGCAGAGGTAGGCCAAAAATTTCGGAGTCTTGTTCTAAAACTAGATTTAAAGCAAATGAAGTCAGAAATCCTGAAGTAATTCGAAAGTTGCAATGACCTTTTATGCTGAGATACGACTGGGGAAATGAACTTGACTTTGCTACCATAAGCATAGCTTTTAATTTAGGAGGCTGGGAGAACAAGCAGATACTGGTGTAGTGGACGCTACCCACAAGCGTGGTCGCAAGTAGTATGTAACTGAACGTGGAGCCCAAGCTGCAACAATTATGAAGATTTTCAGCACATCGAATGTACAGCACGTCTGGAGACCAGAAGAGAATACAGTTTAAATGGCAGAAAACATCGAAAGATAAAAACGGACGATTGAAGGTTATAACAGAAAGAAAACTCTGAAAATCCCACCAATATATTTCGTTGGACAGCATTGTCGTTTGTTTGTTTCTTCTCCGTCTTGTATTTTTTTTACCTTTATTCAGATCTCTTTTAACCTCACTTATGTTCTTCAGTCTTCCTAACTCGATCTTTTATTGTGTGGCCTTGGTTAAAGACTTACCTTTTGTTACCTAATCCTACTGTTTGCTGTTGCCTAACTGTTAACAATGGGGTCGTATTAGACTAAACTCAAGGTCACGACATGGTTCAGTGCATGACTATTATCCTCCACCTGCTTGGAAAAGTTACCGTAATCCTTGTAGACAGACATTTTATCTCATCTTGTTGAAACTATCCTCATTGATTCTCAGCACACTAGCATGTGTTAGAGAAACCCTTGACTGCATGGAACAGGCTGTACCGTAAGAGGCATTTTGCATTTTCGATATAGTTTGTCCTCTTTCTTAAATTAGAATCGCCTAAATTGAACACAGAGTTTATGTTTTGATATAATTTAATATGAGTAACTCGGGAATGCTTTGTATGCTAGACAGAAGAACGTGGTCTGGTCTAATCGAATAAATTTTGGTTCGTCAGTTCTGCGTTCGTACCGAATATTGGTATTTCGGTTGTCACAATGATAGTATTCGTAATATTAAATAAACTTTCAGATATTTGTAGATGGCGTCAAGTCGCGATTGACTATGATAATCACTACAACATTACGTGCCAGATATAGAGTTGTATCCCTCGGTAAGCCAAAATCCAGAAGGCTGTTGACGGTTGGAATAAGATATATTTGTTGGCAATCTCGTGGTATCGAAAGAATACCGAGACGTGCCGAAGTTTACGAGCAGAACTGCCGACCGTAAGCGAGTACGGGCAAGGTCACAGGCAACGAAAGGAAAAGTGTGTGTTTTGTACACTTAAACAAACAGGGACAGTAGAACAATCACTGGTATAATTGGTTATAATAATAATTGTTTCCATTATACTAATTGTGTTCTCGTCACAAAAGTAGGTCATTACACATTCATCATCTTTTCCCAACTTGATAGTACCCGCCGGCTTCGCAAACAGTTTGGGTTGTGAGTGAATTTGATGTGATAACATAGGTACCTGAGCATCCGAGAATGTTTCGGACAATAACTAACTCTAACACAACTCATGTTGCGGAGTACCAAGCATAAATAAGCCGACCCTGAAACATTGATCTATGTAGACAACTAGAAATGGAGTAGAATAGACACAGAAACATGCTACGGTCTACAGCAAAAGCATATCCAGAATGTTTTATTTGACTTCATTGAAGGATGAAAGTTAGGGATTAGAGGTTGGGATGCTTCGTTTTTGGTAACACATATGTCGATTCTTAAGGAAGACAAGTTGTGTACAGTATGCAACCGTTATTTAATGAATCAGCACACAAAGCTCTTTTGGCTTACACCAATGATCACTCAATTCGACACTATGAAAACCCAATAATTCTGAAATTTTGATGTAGGGAGAGAGTTTAACTGGGAACTTCTCCCTATTTTCAAAGAATATATGATCACGATATTTGGTCAAACATTTAAAGCTAGTATCCTCTGTATAATATAGTACACAAAAATACCAGAAGATTTCCATACCAGTTATTTAGGCTAATCTCACCCAACTAGAAATGTCAGTAGCAAGAAAAAGGCTGATAAAAATTAGCAAGCTTCAACATGAAAATTGATTACAAAAACAAAATAAGTTCTTGTGGCAACTGCTGCAAACAAATTACTTTCTCTTTATATTAACGTTAATAGTACACCAAAGTTACTTAACACTGTTTATAGGACAACAAATAAGGACAAACAAGTCACATCCTCAAATCACAAAACCTCTTCAAGAAAAGCTGGATATAGTGGAATGGCTACATAAACATAAGAATTGAAACCATACTTAATCTCACTAAACACAAGTTATCTTATATTATCAAGTACATTACTCCTCCTTGCGCTTATGAAACAAACGTTTGGTGGGAGCTGCATGTGAATGAGGATGCACGTTCCTCGTAGTTTTTTACTTGCCATTATAGTAGAGAATATCTCCATGCTTAAGGAAATTCAGGTGAAATTCACTTGTCGACTCCAATTAAAATGACCTAAGAGCTTCACTATGTTATGTCTCATCCATGGTTCACAAGTGCTTGGAATAACACCATACATTCTTATCTCAGTGAACTAGTCACAAAATGAGAGTCTCCTATATCTTAATATCTTTCTCTGTTACACAATAAACCAAAATGGGCCTCAGTTATGCTTCATAAAAGACTTCGTAAAATTGGTATCAAAGTTCTAAAATCTAGAAGCAAATTCACAACACCAGTACAGAAAAAACTTGTAAAACGAAATATATTTACTACTACGCTGACGAATTCCAAACCAACGAAAACTTTAAACATAACACATATTTTTTCATCCGAATTAAAATATAATATTCAGAGGTCATAGAAGAGACTTTTTCAGCTAACGTTAAAACAGCTTTTATGGTCCTGACAGACTTGTGGTTAGATACGTAGTCGAAAACACCGACTTCAGTACGAACGCTTTATTATACTGGAATTGGTGGGACAGCGAAGTATATCGATGCGCACAATAAAGACTTGAAAAACAAGGAAAACAACAATAAAGATAAAAATTCGAATGTGTGGACCTCAATGCCATGAAAATGAAAAATGTCCTATCGTGTATATAGTAATGACTTAGAATATAATATAAAATAGGATTAGTTGATGCTTATTGAAATTTAAAGATGGAGTAATGATAAGCGATCTGAAATTTACAGATTTATCCCCAGAGTAATGGCCGATTCGAACCTAATACAAAAAAAGTTGGTCTCATCAGTGACTTCATTCACTATAAAATAGAGTTCGAATGGTTCAAATGGTTTTCGATGGAATAGAAGAAGCTTTTGCTTAACGGGCTTCTTTATCTGGTAGTAGTGGATCACTGATACCTCCAGGTAGGAACCTAGGTATTGAAGATACAACTGTTATTCTAGTTTGACAACTAACAACCAGTAACACCTTTATTCGAAGCTTTCCCCAACCAATCGAAATCAGAAGTCAGATGCGAAGAGATCGGAAAGATATACTTGATACGTTATCAATATATCGAGGAACCTTTATTATAAGCTGTCAAGTTTTCTCTTGAAGGACTCCTGAAAAATCGCTTGAGCTAGCTCAGATGACAGAGAATTCCAGCATTTGACTACTCTTAAGGAGTAGAAGGTATTTTTACAGTCCGTTCTGCTGTGTTGTGTCTCCAGTTTTTGAGTGCTTCGCTTTAGGTTTGTGAGCGTAATAGTTACCACACAAAATAACATCAAATAATTTTGAGTTTCTGTCCTTGAACTGGAAACCAGATAAAATTCGAAGGTCTATTTGTTATAGGAGTTGTTTGTTTGCTTCGACCTTGCAAGTATCAACTTTGCAAATTTGGTTCAAAACCGATTGGTGTGAGTGTGGGTTCATTTTTGTGGATGGTTCTCTTTTCGTTCAATGATAATAAGTGTTAAAAGTGTAAGTTAATAAATAGTCTGTTTAATATTATTGTATTTTTCAACGAAATCGCACGCATTTGTACGGAAATGCACTTGGGATAGAAGTTCTAACAACTACATTCAAAAACTGCCTTATCTCAAGGTCTCAAGTAATTCAGTAACACGGCTTTTACTAAGACTAAGCCCTTCTAAGACAAAAATGTGCAGCTTTATTTCAGAAAATGAAGTTTGCGTGAACAGTGAAATGAGTTGTAAAGCCACTTAGTCTAACAGAAACATTTATATACTCTGCCAAAGTAGCAATAAAAAGTTACTTTACTGTTAAGAAAGAGTACATTTTTGTGTAATTGTAACATTTGGGTTTGAAATGAGGAATTACTAGTAAATAGTTTGCCAGGTACAGATTCATGTACTTCGCTGAGAGCCACACTTCAGGTGTGAGGGTTGAAAATATTACCTAATTGCTCAAAACAAAGTAAAGGAAACGGTGTCTCAACCTGCTACTTATTAGTTAAGAGCAAAACCAGTGGGCCGCTGCTTCAGAAGAGAGGTGAGACACTATTCACGGTAGTATTTCAGAAAACAGCTACTAGGTGGTTTGTATCACACTACTGATATGCAACATACGCAGTATCCTAGACGTGCTAGCCAACTAGACAGTATGATGCGCTATTTTCCTCGTTCGGCATACTATCTTTTCTAGATATTTTTGAAGTTTTATGAATTCATAATGTTATGAAGTCATTTACTTTATTAATCCCGGAAAAGTAGCTAGTTTTGGAAATAAGGAAAATGGGATGATGCCCTTCTAATGTTACTGTTTATCCATAGAGATTATGCATAGCGATCTATTCATATATATTTAACCCCGTATGATGACTTTCGTTCCCTAGCTTCCTACGTTTCTGAAATAAAAGAAAAAGTCCAGTTGATATACGAGGCAACTGCTCATTATAGTCTTATTAATATGCTTCGCTTACCGACACAAATCTGATTTTTTTAAAGCTTTACTCCCAAAAAGATAAGCGAAGTAGTCTTTTGCTGACAAGCAACAAGTAATGTTCCCCAACCAGTAATTTACTCACCATCAAATGTTTGTGATAACAAAGCTAGCACTGGTAGTTACTCTACACAAGTGTTGGTTTTTCTAACAACAAAAGCTACAAATATAAAAATAATTTACTTGTTAACCAGGAAGCTCATTGATTGGGTTTAGTAAACCCTGCATATGAATATTTTTATTTGATACAGCAACTAAGACAACATAGTAATGATATTAAGACAGAAATTTCGTCCATGTCAATGCGATTAGACTTACCAGTCATTTCTCACTAATTGCACAGGATGGGAAGTAATATTCGAAGATATAAACCATTCAGGCCTTTCTTCCGATGCACTGCATATGTCACTGCGACCTTGGCATATGTAGATACCATGATACTCTTGTCTTATGTTGCCTGAATGACTTTTTACTATGTATAATCGCTTATGATACCGAGCGACTTTAGTTACAGCAAAAGTTGTCTACCGGGAAGACAGGTTACAATTTCAATTTGATGACTACAGTAAGTGATGAGCGTCTCGAAAATGATGTCTTGTTAAGTCTACTCGATTAATGGTTCACTTACTGTCGAGCAAAGGAAATAATATTTATATTCCGTTGGTTTATTTATTTATTTTACATGTGATATCCCGACATCTGTGGTAGACTAGTAAAGCAGTCAATCTAATTTGCTAGTAAGAAGCGAAACTGATGCTAATCAAAAGCTTTATAAAAATCCCTACTGAGCTGAGCAAATAATTACCTGATTATTTCAATTTTTAAACTACAGACTGGCTAGAAGGTGGAATAATTCTATTGGGATTGATAGAGCTAGTTCACATTACCACTGGTTCCAGACGAGCGTTGTCAGCGTTTGTTTAGTGACATGTCAGGTTGATTGGTTTCGGATTGTTTGTATTATAAGAGAAGTAGTGGTCCCAGCTCGCCATCAGTTTTGCTTTACATGCGTTTAAAAAACAAGATGTTTCTGAAGACCAACTCCGTTACTTCTTGCCCCAGGCTGATTTAAACGAGCTCTTCAAAGTAAGCTTCGTCTAAATGTCAGTCTGAACGTTGCAGAGAAAACGAAGCAACGGATCCCCAAAAATCATGACATATATTAATTAGAAATGCCCTACAATTCGGCTTTGGAGTTTCACACCGTGATCTGTAGATACGTTAACCATATTCCCCGACCAGAAGCCGATTTTCAACACTAATTACTTCTCTTGATTTTCTCCTAATTTCACGCATTTCAAGGTAAACCACCGTACATCGCTCTGTCTCATTTTTACTTTAAGAACTATTACTCTACTGAATGTCTATAAATATTGATGCTAATGGTTTTTGGACTAAATAACCATCATCAAAAACAACAGCCTAATCGCTATCATTATATCATTGTATCCCTATGTTCGTAAAATGTTTCTATATGATTTATATTCGTTTGTCTGTATACGTAGTACAATTTCATCTAGACGAATAGACGCCATGTGTCTAAAAGATACCTGAGGAAATAGTTAAATACTTAGGTAAGTAAAATGTTTCATTTTTCCGAGTACCTAACTTGTAATGCTACCGTACTCTGCAAAAAATCAACTGTTCCATCATTTCATGTCCCAGTTACATGGGCCGATTGTGAACGTAAAAGAACATCTCTACAATATTCTGCTGAAACAAGTGATCAAGGTGATTAACTTGATATTACTAGTTTAATTAAGACCATTCAAATAAACGTTTTGTCTTGTAACTTGTAACTTAGTCATGCAAGCTGTAGTTCACTGTTTTAATCGCTCGGTTCTCGATTGCTATGTTACTGTGTTTCACATACCGAGGTCCAAACAGCCAAGTAATATCGTTATCTTCCGGAAAGTTCTGGTGGTTTACTGTTTTTTTCATTTGTCGCTAAGTAGTGATTCTATAATAACTTAACCACTTCTGTTTATCCAATAAGACCACACTGTGTAGATAACCTAAATTAGTCATTACTAACTGTTGTGAAAACAAAATGTATTAGAGTTCACTCTTCAAAACCCACACAGGTTAGACTTTCTTATGGTATTGCTTAATACATTCATATATCAAAGTTAATTAAAATAACTTTTACAAAGCTAAAATCCTGCGGAGTCATTTCAGTATCATAATTTCATAGTCCATAACTTTAAATTTTTCCATTATGATAACTCACACCTAAACTGATGCTTTTTTAAACTTTTTAGGGCCGTTGTCGTCCATGGAATCATCTGAGAAGCAAACTCCCAGGTCTAGCAATGCATTTAAAAACAAGCCTGGGCGAGGTCGAACCGCCTCACACGTCAAGAAGTCTGATAATAGGACAAGTCGTTCAAAGGCTAGTAGACGTACATCTGTAGACTCAAGAAAAAAAAGTAATCCTAAATGTAGTAGAGGAAAAGCTTATGCTAAGGTGATTACTATGTTTAAATATTCAGTGATGTATACACTACAATCGCCTAGTAACCACAATCAACTAAGCCAGTATGTTTTTGTGTTTGCTGGAACATTTAATGAAACTCAGTGAGTAAACATTTTCTCACCTCAGAATGAAATTACGTTTGTATACTTAGAAGTCACGTTTTACATAGTCGCCAAAATCGTTTGTGTTCCATCTGCTCGGGTGGCTGTTACCTAGAGAGAATTTAGCGATTGTGATAGGCATTCGATTTAGCAGTACCCCCCTCCAACTAGAGAGAAATGGATGTCACTTGGTGTATGGTAGCGTAGAACTCCCTACTTACAAGTCAACCGGTAGGCTGCAGGCCTACCCCCCCCACTTCATTTGAAGCAGTCAGATATCACCAACTTTTACAAAAACTATGTGACTCAGTCGAGCACCTTTACCTGGTAAATGAATTACATCATTATTGTTACTAACCGGTTCCAAATAATCACTTCCTCCAATATGTAATGCTTCCATCTTATTTTTATTTGTGAATAATTTCGATTGTTTAAGTGCAATAAATTTTTGCAAGATTTCACTGAAATATTGTCGCTTGTGAATCAGATATTACTACACTATGACTTCAATTAGTCATTCAGTTTCATGACCCATGAATATTGGTGAACGTCACTAATTGAATCATTTCATTATTTTTTATTATCGAAATCAATGTACTCCTAATCCTTTCTGCATGTAAAGTTATGTTCTGGCATTACTTAACCCTGAATTTTACGATTTATTAATTCTTAAAGATTATATATCCTTGTTCATAACTCCAGACTGTTTTCAGGACTTATAAGAAACGACTATGTGATTCTTAACCATGGAAACTCAATTATCTATTCAGCTTATGATTTCACGGTCTATCCGATAGAACAAAAAATAAATACATATGGATCTATTCACCGAAAGCTGATTAACAGACATCAACTGTGTCATAACATGTATATGTTATGATAAAAGATGTACGGGTAAAATCGGATCTTGACTGTGGCAGAAGCGGAAATAAATAGGCGTCGTAGATGTTTTTGTTTTCAGACTTGAAACTATCAGCTTAGTTTTTCACATACGTATTCGCTTGTTTCCGCCTAAAAATTGTGTAAAATTTGGTTGTTGTCAGATTATATGCTGAAAATCCTGTTCTTTATCTACTCATGTTGTGATGAGGAAAGCGATTATTGTTTACTAATCTTTCAATCAGTGTAAAAATTCTTGGTTAATTTAACATCCAACGAAATAATATATATTAAATCACGTATTTTCTTTAAAAATGCTCTCAGTTATCACAACTTTGCTATACTTAATCACACTACTCGGCTTCAATAACACATTTTGTTGTCTGATTATAATCAGTCTTATGGAAGCCGTGTTAATCGTCAACTGATGGTGATCAGTTCAAGCTAGTGCAGAAGTGAAGCGTGCTTACTGAAACATTGTACAGGTCAAAGTTGCAGCGATAAAATCAAGAGTATTTCAGACTAATCTGACCACTGTATCTCCTGGCGGTACAGGATTCTGCCCTTATTCTTTGCCTTATTTCCCTTAAAGTCAAGTTATCTGAATGTCAAATATCTCCCCATACCATTGGAATGCATTGAATTTTCCATTTTAGTTTACTTACTATACTTCAGATAACTTCAGTGACCTTGGTAGTTATGCAAAAATGCAATAATTCATGTGGTCACAATTTTTTATTTTGAACTCATTGGGCATGTCTCGGGAAAATAAGGAAACCTAGTATACAGATCGATTGTTTATCAAACCCATAATGCTTAAGTGTATATCATTTCGGTTTAGTGGTTAAGGCGTTCGACTTTCCACCCCTAAGTCTCGGATCCGAGCCCCGTTGCACCTTCGGTTTTGGTGGTAGGATAGTATCACTAACATCAAAGTACCCGGTGAATGAGTTAATTTTCATTACCACATTATTCTGGATACTACTGCTACTATTCATGTTAAACTACAAAATTTTTGAATTGTCGTATTATTGCAAGTAATTTTCTAAAACTGAATGATAGCAAATTAGACTCGCATTTTACTTTTTTTGTAGCTTATTCAAACCAAATCTCAACGTAGAATCCTGAATGGTCGTATTGCTAGCCGTTCTGCTTTGTACAGGTTAAAATGCAGAACTTCACAGGCTGTGTATGTTACTAAACGACCATATAGGCGTCGTATTCCAAATGTCAATTCTCAGGCAAATACTTCAAAAGATATTTTACCACAAACTAACTCTGAGTTTGGTATCATTCCTACTAATGAAAACCCAGTTGAGCAGGTTCAATCGCTCAGTTGTTCCAACAGACCAACAGGTCTTAAACGAAAATACACTCGACGCAATCCATCTTCAAGATTTTCTTATACTAGAAAACCTAATGCTAGAAGTGCACAGTCCAACTACGCTAACTCAATTGTTGATTTTAATAACCTGGTTAGAAAGCAGGAGGCATTTATACGGGCTTTTGCTATCCCAACACACCTATATAGATATCTTTCCCATCGTCATCGTGATCGTCCGTTATATCTGGACCGTACTCTCAGCTACTTGATGCCAAATCCATCCCGTAAACAGTCATCTGGTAAGTTAAAATCCCCACTGTATTAGTTTCTTAGGTCTACATAAAATTGTGTCTGAAATTTAATTCTAATTTATTTTAATAACCGTAATTAGCAAAGCCACTTGCCAGCTTAAACGCTGAATAGCTAATTATAAAATAAAGGAATCAAATCCAGCTGAATACAAAAACTCAAATCTTTTAGTACATTTAATATATGACTAGCAGTGGGATTTAGGAGGCACATTCTCTCCCATTTGAGACTTGTCACCTCGATGTGTCTCCATCCCGATGTGAATGTTCATATTGAAACTTAAATCCAGTATCTTTCTCTTCAAACGCCGACGCGTAATCTACTGAGTTGATGTAACCACTAACTTGTTTAAATTTATCAAGAAGGGTTTGTAATTTCCTGTTGTTAATATTCAGAAATAGAATTAATCAATCCTTGTTGCCTTATCTGTTTTCCCAACGAATTGTTTCAGTATAGCCTGTAATCACGAGTTTTAGCATATTTGATGTGTAGTTAGTGGTGAACAAGTTATTGAGTGATACTACCCTACTGTCTAAACCGAAGTAAATGGAATTTAAACTAGATACTTGCTTGGTATGAATCTCTAGTCCTTCAACCACAAAACCACCGCTCCCATAAAAGTTCTAACTTCCCTTACATTTGTTTTTGGCAAAAAAATATAACAATCATAACATGCATTAAGTATTTTGATCAACTTGTAGTTTATTATTGATCCAGGTTCACGTCGAAGCATAAACAGAATTGTAGAACGTTTAATTGAAAGACGAAAAGATTGCAGACAGAATGATGAATTGAAGGATTCCAGTAAGTACTTAGAATCCACTTCGTCTTCCTCTTCAACTACTCCTGGTGAATTGCCTCAAGAATTAGAACTCATTTTTGAAGGCTTTTACGATAGTGAAAAAGAAATGGATTGGGTCACCGTGGACGTAAGTTCATTGTTTTGTGTTGAACAGTATCTCACATACTTATTGTTGTACAATACCATTATACAGCGTCGATTTTTAGTTTTTTTTAACCATTCATTTGATTTTATAAAACTTTTACGTGGTACACATGTTTATGTAACAAATTTTTCATTGCTTAGATTAACTGGATAATAAGTCTTTTGATAACCTTCAAGTCAATCAGTTAGTCACAGGCAACACAGAATCTTCCACATATGTACATCGGTCCAAATTACCTCATCTCATCAGCATAACAATATGAAACTATAATGACAACTGCCCAGAGTAATTGAAGTAGTAACAACAATATCAGTATTAGTAGCAAAACACGTTAAGCATAGTCAGTACACTTCGAAAATGAATGAGTTCACAGAATAAAACTATGAAATAATTTCAAGAATTCGAGATCTACTAGTGGGTAAATAGTAATGAATGCATCTGCACCATTTACAGTTGCTTCTAAACAATATTAACCAATTCATCCATAAATATTCTATAAAGAGAGTTAGTTGATAGCAATGACAACTAGTAATCTTTGTTTCCATTCTTCATACTAATTGTGGATTAAAATAAAATTTATCAGTTTTATGCATACACGTGAGTTTAGGATTGAAGAAAGTTTCTAAAATAGAAAGAGAATTATGTGAAACTAAATAGTCATAGTTTTTTAAGTCACTAGTGTTCATCATTGATCACATTTAACAGTTTTCTTCCACTGTTCGGGAGTATGAACTTGTGTTTCATAATTTTGGTAGTCCTGAATTAAAAAAATAATTATTGTTGATTCATGCTTTTACTTATTCGCCTCTGAGCTTGATTACTTGAGGAGTACGCTATTTTACTTTACGGTTGTGGAACGTGGCATTTAAAAGTAGAATTCATTCGTGAGTTACTAGTATTTAATTACAAGTATCTTCGGACCATTACTCACATTGGTGAGGAAATATCGAGTGAGTAATTCTAATGTCAATCTTAGATCAGTTAACATAGGTAGCAAATTAGTTAATAAAGCTTTGAATTGATTTTTATATTACTGAACTAATCAACCTCTATCGACACTTAATCTATAATATTTATATACTATCCATTGGTCAACAGGATAAATTAACCAACATGCCTAGATTTATTCAATTCATTCAAAATATTAAAAAACATGAATAGGGTGAAATTTAAAGCCGTTAGATAGTTTGGCATTTCGAAAAAAGCTCAACAATTGTGATTATAATGAGAATTATAAGTCGTTGCACATAATCTCTACGTAATAAAGTCGAACAATGAACGGGCATATGCTCTTAGAATGTATACAGTAAAATGAAACCACGTATACTCAAGCTCAATTATCCAAACTGAACTAAAATTTATCTATTTATTGTTAGTATCGAGGTTTTATATAATTGGTGAATAACTAATACTAGTAATTGACATACTACACATGATCTTATCTCAGAGAGCTGAGAAGCCCCCAAAATGCCTTGGGACGGCCGAGAGTGGGGAGGGCCCACTCTCCTCGGAATGCTTTCATATGGTCACGCGTATATAGCCTCTGCCAAGGAAGTTCTACTCACTGCCTTCTCGTGGCGGGGGTGTTGTTCACGAAAGTTAGGGGACGAAAAGCGAATGTCAGGCGCTTTAACCGGGTTGGTGGACACGGAAAGTTCACCTAGGGGAGTTGGAAAACCCTGATTCCAAAACAATGGTGCACATGGGCTCCAGTATCCTGATGGAACGAATGGCGTATGAACCTGTTGTTGGTGACCGGCTACCATGGGACTGCATCTCCTTATGATGCTCCACTGCCTTGTGGATCAGACCTTTAAGTCAAAGGCTCCGGGTGTGGCCCCTTAAGAAAACCACCTGCTTCAGTTTGGGCACCTGAGCGGTACACAGCCCTCACACAAATCGAATGAGATTACTGCGGCGCATATGTATATGGTACCCCCTTGTACCAATATTTATGTGTATAAATAAATAAATAATAGTAATTGACATTAATAAGTCATTCAGAAATATTTATCACAAAACAACTGTTTTATCACTTCCTAGTTCAAGCTTAGTTTATTACAAGTGGTTTAGATAGAAATTTGTTTTAATTATATATAGTGAAATGATGAGGCATGCTCATATAAATTCGTTATTGACCTTGTTCGTATTGTCTTTTTATTGGTTAAATCGTAACAGTAATGCAATTGGGGTAGTTTGTTTTAAAGTGATGAAATCATATCACATTCACACTATTTTATCATCGCGTCCAGTTCTGGTTTTTTTTATGTAATGACTCAAGTTGCGTAAGCCTGTTACCCATGTCGGTATAGGGTAATAATGTGTGTAAGTGATTAAGAATAGTCAAATAGCAACATCCTAACCTTTTAAAATCTAAGCTACTATATCACATTGTTTGACGTTGAAAAAAACTAGTTGTAATGTGCTTCCGGATATTAACACTAACTCTGTGACTTAAAACCAAGTATATACGTGTCAATCAAGCGTACTTGTTGTGACCGGCAGATTCAATTTAACTAGGTTAATAAAGTCCAATGAGAAGTCAACTATGTAATTCTTCCAAGACTGCGCCTGTAACCCTTCTGAGGTTACTGTCGATCCCAAGCCCGGACAGAGGTGGGGGGGTTGGGCATAGAGTCAGCAAACCCATCCCGTAGAAAACAACCTTGCTAAAAAACGCTAGCCGGAAAAAGTCATCCAAACCATTTAAACTCTGTCCTGGAAGTTAAAGTATCTTCATTTAGAAGAATTATGACATCTAATGGTGAAAGCCGAACTTCATCGGAAGTAACGAGGCCGATACCCCTTTTAACAACCAGATCAGCAATTAACATAGGTACATGAAATGTCCGGACATTGTAGGAGACCGGAGGACCGGCCCAATAACTGAGGAAATGAGGAGATATAACATAGCATACACAAAGCTACGTAGGTCTCACCGGATCACACTACAGAGAACCAGATCGATCATATTTGCACCACTAAAAGATTCAGGAGGTCAATAGAAGACGTGAAAACCAGGAGAGAAGTTAACATAGCTTCAGATCACCACCTGGTGGTTGCCAAGATGAAGCTAAAGCTAAAGAAACATTGGAAAACTCAACGAACTCAAGATATTTCTCAACAACAAATTCCAAGCCTTACAAGATCTCAAAGAAGAAACTACTATGCATGACAGTTGAAAAGCTATCAAAGAAGCACTAACTTCAATGAACCAGGAGGTACTGGGACGCAAGAGGCACTATCATGAAGAAAGGACCTCCACCGATACTTTGGGCAAGATTTAAAAGTGGAAAACGAGACAGCAATTAAAAACAGCCTAACAAGAATAGGTAAATTCAAGGCACAGACCGAATACACAGAAACAAACATGAGAGTGAGGAAGAGCATTAGAGTCGACAAGCAAAAATAAATGGATGACCAAGCAGTGGCAGCGGAAAACGCTACAAGCGAGGGAAATATGAGACAACTATCTGATACAACAAAAAAACTGGCAAGGGAATACAGTAAACCAAAACGGCCAGCCTCTGAAGCAGTAAACCTCAACAAGCAGAAGAGAAAAAGCAAGGTCCTGAAATACAGCCCAGAAATTATTAATCCAATCACGCTTGATGGAGAAGCTCTGGAAGAGGTGGAAATTTTTACGTCCCTGGGCAGCATCATCTATAAACAAGGAATATATGAAGCATATGTAAAGGTACGGATTGGAAAAGCAAGTGCAGCATTCCTACAAGTAAAGCATATATGGAACTCAAAACAGTTGTCAGCCAACATCAAAGCCAGAATTTTCAGTACGAACGTCAAGACTGTTTTATAGTACGGAACTGAAACGTGGAGAACTATAACCATCATCAAAAAGTGCAGGTATTTATAAACAATCGTCTACTCAAGATACTTCAGATCCGTTGGCCGGATACTACCAGTAACAACTTACTGTGACAGAAAACAAACCAGGCTTCAGCTGAGGAGGAAAAGACGCTAAAAGTTGATAAGTCACACTTCACTGAAATAATCAAACGGCGTCACGACACGAAGCAATCTCTAACTTGGAATTCTTAAGGGAACAGGAAAAGAGGAAGACTGAGGAACACATTGTGTCGAGAATCGGAGGCAGACGTCAAAAGAATGCGTAGCACTTGAAAACAACTGAGAAGGGAAGCATAAGACAGATTTGGTTGGAGCATCCTGGTCGATGGCCTATGCTCTCGCGAGGGTTAACGGACTGCATTCTGGCAAATAGACTATGTCAGCCGGTTCTTGGTACCAAATTTATACTCAGAGAGGTATATTGTTTGGCTTGTTAATTCATCATTATCCACCGTATATTTTACCCAGATATATATTGTTATCAATCATTGTTGGATAGGATTGATAACAGGCTAAAGCTCATATCCGTGCTTTTATGTGGTTGTTGAAGTATTACAAGTTTTTTATGATATTGAAAGTAAAAGGCAAGTATGCTAAATGTTGGCATAACTCAATCCTCATACAAACTAAACATTACATTTTGATGTGAGAGTCTAATTAGTATTAGTATTATTATTAAATTATTCTAGTTAGATAGTAGCATAGTTTGCAATGCTGCCTTATTAAAAATATTGGAATACATTACACAAACAATTTCCCACATTTTTTGGAATTAAGGCTTCTGTTAATGTTCATTTACGCTTTGGATGGGCATGGCGCCGTAAAATATGCCCAGACGATACAATTTTGAATATAACGCCAAATCCAATTCGAATAAACTGTTACAGTCATTCAACTGGTTACACTTCCCTAGTTAACTCACCGCCCACTTCAAATAATGATAATAGTACTACTGCTACTACAAATACTACTCGTACCGCTTGTCGTTTCTCTTTAACCGATCTAATTAATCAAGTTAAATGGAATACATCTAGTGGTCGTTTAACATCGGCTCAGTTGGAATTACATGTTTCCGCCACTGAACGACGTTGGTTAAAACGTCCCGATTTAAGTCATGGAGCAGTTGGTTTGAATGGAATTACTCCAAACATTTCAAACAACTTAACAAATCATATTAATCATGTAAACCATAACAATAATGGTAATAATAACCCATCCCAAAATTCTTCGAAAAGTGCTCATACTGATGGAAAAAACATTAATAGCCATACGACATTTATCAGTGGTAATCCATTGCGTAAAGGTGGTTTAAGTTCAAATTCCTATCCGGTTCAATATTCTACAGCTCCATTGCCTTTGATCGTATCTTCGATTGGTTTCGGTAAGTTATCAAAACTAATTTTATTGTATCAAATCATCTCGTTATATTTTAGTTTTCGTTTAAAATAATACAAAGTTTCCTGCTACTTTTTTTTACCCTGATGTTTTACTTATCCTTTTTTTAATGCTTAATATTTCTCAATATAATCGATACCATATTATTTCAATTCGTTTACTATTCATCTTGTTAACATCTCATTGTGCTAACATGATATAACAACTTCGGTCAACACATATGTGCTAAGCTATACGTTGGTTATGACTGAAGAACAAACAAATCAACTAAATTCATTATATTAAGGAAAGAATCGTATTTCTCACTACTGTGTTGCTGTTGCACTAATACAAAGCTTTTTTGTCCCATGCTATCTTATCACTAACAGAAATCGAAATAAGTTTTGAAGAGAATACAATATTGTGAAACTAATAAACTAGTGTGTTCATACGCTAAGCTACTATTTCGTAAATCCAATTCCAATACATTAAAAAAGAAAACTTCTGTCCTCTTCTTAACTGTCTCCGCTAATTAGAGTGAGAAGTCTAGTTCTGTGTACAATTGGGGTAATCCAAATAGGTTATTGAGTGTTGTTAGTCTTATACCTAACATTTGTATTTCACTCAGTAAATTGGTAACGTCTTTAGTGCATTCTCAAGTGGTTTTGTCCGTCGAAGAAAAGTAATTATGAACTATAAAAACAGCGGGTTGGACATTAAGTTCCAACTTAAGAAAATAATGAATGAACACATCTACGTTGATGCCACTGGTTTTAAATAGTGTAGCTTCAATTATACAATCGTAGTTCGATTATTTCGCGAACCCTAATTATAAAGCCAATGATTCCTGGGACAGTTTGGTGCGATGGTTGGTAGCTTCACAAACTGACGGCTTGATATCTTGCTCCGGGGTTACATATAGTAGGTGTTATGTCCTTCAACCACGTACAAGACTCAATTGTATCTACTTACATGACCTCGCATATTTGGTATTACAACTTTGCATCATACTATTTGCATATTTGAGTAGTTTTCAATTCTCGTGTACTTCACAAGAGTGAAGTTTTAAAATATCAAAAAGTTTGGAAACGAAATGTATATTCTCCTGTAGCATTTTGGTTGACAATCTCATATTCCCTATGTGATCAAGTTCCTCAGTGAAACGTAAAAAAGTCACAGCAGTTTAATAATTGAGTGCGGTTCTTGCGATTACAATTTAGAAACAAGTGAGCTCTTCAGGTAGCTTTTACACTCTGGACTAATTTAGACTGACTTATAAGCTATGTTAATCAGTGGTCATCCTTCTCAGTTCGTTTGCAGTTGATATTTAACTCGTGATTGTTGGTTCTTAAGAGATGAGAAAGTGCTATTGCATACTTGTTCTTGATATGAATATTAAAATAGAGCCTGATAAAAACCCCAATAATTAATCTAATGGTAATTGTTCTTTTGCAGACGTACATTCTCACTACCAAAAAGCCTTATTGACGAGTTCCAGCTAACACCGAAACCCCTAGGTCCAGTGCTGATTGTCGCGATTCCCTACAACCCCTCAACACTGAACAATGTTCATCACGATTTCGAGTTATCCCCACAGACTAGTAACTCCATGGCCACTTGATCCGTAAAATTCAGTTAGTAATCAGGACTGAATTAAATGAGACTTCTTTACTATTATGTTATTAATCATTGTATAAATCTTTCTTACAAGAGGTCATTCGCAGCTCGGATATCAGCTGGTTGCCCCCAAATGACCTGGTACGGCTGAGGAAGGAGAGAGTCAGCTCTCCCTCTCGAAATGCTCTCACATAGACATGCGTATACAGCCACTACCAGGAAAGTCCTACTCACCGCCTTCTCGCAGCGAAAGTGTTGTTTACAAAACTGAGATGAAAAGCAAATGTCCCGTGCTTTAATCAGTGGACAAGGAGGGTCTACCTAGGAAAGTTAGAAAACCCTGTTTCCGCACCAATGATGCACATGGGTTCAAAGATCCTGATGGAACAAAGGGCGTATGGACCTATTCTTGGTCACCGGCTACCATGGGGATGGCATCTGGCAACGTTGCTCCACTGCCTTGTGGATTAGACCCTTAGGTCAAAGGCTCCGGGTGTGGCACCCTAAGAAAACCACCTGCTTCCGTTTGGACACTCAAGGATTAACCCGGCCCTCACACAAATCGAATGATTCATGTGGCGCATATCTGTTTGATACCTCCTTGTACCAATGTTATGTGTTTAAATAAATAAATATCAGCTGGTGGTAACATTTGTCTGCAGCACGGGTTGGAGTCCTGCGGGTAACAGTCTTTGAGATTACAAATAGGGCTTGTCATGAACAACCTGAAATTCACAGGTTCAGGGCTTCCTGTCGATTATATTTTATCATCTGATGCTTGGATTCTTTTTCAACTCATTTACTAGATACGGGATTGTACACTTGGCTTAGAGCTACACTAACTGTGAAGGCTAGTGATGCTACCCATTTACCCAGATCGAATTAGGTGGGACCAGTGTTCAGACATGTAACTTATTGGTTAAGAGTCTAACACGACAACCTAGCTACCTCTCCACACACTTAGATATTATGCAGATATTCAAGGACTGGTCAGTCACTTAAATTTTCTTAAATATATGTAAACATAGAGATTCTTTTGGGTGTAACGGTGCTAAATCTGGCTTGAAACATGTTCTGACTGTTTAACCTGCAGAGTTCAACACTATGTTGCTTACAATTTCGTGATTTATATTCGTTTCCTCTGCTTCGTTGTTTGCATAATGAAGCAATATCAATGTGATTTCAATTAATATCTTTATATCCATCTTCTACTATAGTAGATTTTAATTCTTAGTTTGTTTTCATTTCTGTATTTCGGAAAAAATGGTTTAGATAGTTCCAATACCGGTCGTCAACTGCTTCTGACTCCCGGTTTATATGAATTACGCCTTGGTGTAGACACATCCGACGGCAATGTTAGTAACAGTGGTAGTAATGGTAGAGTGATGAATAAAGTTGTACCATTAAAATGTTTGGATGACAATACAAGTGAAAAGTCATATGTTTCAGCTAACAACGACAAAGTAAATGACGCGTGCTCTGGTCAAGTTGAATGGAGGCGTATTCGCTTTCCTAATTCTTCAACGGCACTGGATGAGTATTCTCGATGGCCTGGTCTTCGGTTTTCTGTCATATGGCATAATAAATTGGAAAATAATCAGATCACTTCACCCTGTAGATCGATGGAAACTCGAAGACAAGATAATACCCATATGCATGCGGAGGGTCGATCCTCACTTACACGTTCCATGACAAATTCTCATAATCGAGACGTTATCAAGTTGCAAAATCAGTCTGTCACACCACATAAACAAATAGTTTTAAAGGAGTCTTGCGATTCTTCTGTATACAAAGATTCAACCGGTTTAGATAAATGTCTCTCTAATCGTGTACAACAAAGTCTCTCTGCCTATTCTGGACCAGATGTTGATAAGCCCACGTCTACGAAGACGCCACCCTTAATCCATCCAATCACATACGGTTTTGTATTCGGGGGTAATTTACAACAGTGGTCCCAGTCCACTGATCTTGTTTGTCCATGGTGCCACCTAGATTGTGCTCGTGCGGGTGATAAAGGTCCTGAAGCCTTGGTTCTTCATCTTCGGACTTGTCATCCAAGATTTCGTCTCAAGGTTATGTGGGATTCATCACATACACAGCTAAGCCTACAAGTTTCATTAAATGAAGCATATGACGGTTCAAATGATTGTGGTATACGTAGATGGTGTCCGAGCGGTCGGAATATTTTCATTTTACGACATCATGTCATTCCATCATCATCTGGTCAGTTAGTCGGTAGTTGTGCTGCCCTAGGTACGAATAGTAATCCCAAACAGTCGGGTAATCAAGGTCGTCATTCTAATTCTCCAACTATAATTGATGCCACCGTTCGAATTCGTTGTCCTGTTCGACGATTGCCGTACACACATTTGATATTTTGGCGTGGTGCTGAATTATCAACTGATCAGGTCAGTAATGAATCTTTCAGCGTGATTTTATTATGAATCTATAGATGCTTTTGAAATTATCTTGATAGTGCATGAAAAATAGACCATTATTATTGATTTCTCTGAAAAAAATATGTATTAATCCAGCTGTGATACTAAAACTAAACATTAGTCGAAGAAATAACTTGTTACTAATTAGGCTATCAAATGAGTAGTAATGTATTCCTATACTCAGGAAAATTTAAATAACAAATTTGTGTAAATATATCTTAGTGACATATAGCTACTTCAGAAGTCCATCACAATCAATTAGTCATGTGCAACATTGAATCTATTACTTGTGTGCATCGGTTCAAGTTGTAATACCACATAAGCACAGAGAGATAAAATTATCAAGTTGTACTTCAGAGCAGTAGAATTGGTAACAGTACCGGTAGTCGTAGAAAATATTAGGTGCAGAAAAATAAAGAATAGGAAGTTTTCGGGATGCAGGTTATGAGGGAAAATAGAGTGAATTCACCTGCACCATTGCAAACAGTTTTTAGTTATATCACCCGAAGTCTATAACCGTTAATTACGATAATTAGACCCATTCCCACTACGTTGTTTACACTTATTAACATGCCTCAGTCCAGCTATCAGTGACTTCACAAAATGGTACCACGTCTTAGTTTGGACTCCCCTAGCTTTGTCCCAGCCAACTCTTACATCAGCAAACATTACGCATTAAGATAGACGTTAATTGGACATACGCAATGCATGTCCCAACTACCTCAGTCAATAACTTACCATATCAACTGATTCTCCATTTTTCCTGGTACTATATGCCTAACTTCAACATTTCTGACTCAGTGGTCCCAAAATACGCTAGTGATGCTTTGCAAACATCTAAGATCGGACACCAGTAATCCATAAATATCCTCTATTCTTATTGGCCGTGTCTCATAACTATAAACTAGAACTACTGCGTAGTAACCTCATCCTATGATTGGCAGACGGTTATCTCTCTCATATCAAAAGTGACGTTACAGGTATCATTAACAAGTTTTGATTTGATAATTTCGAACTAGACCACCATCCGTAAAGATCTCCGTAGCTCTCACTCGTTTTAGATTACTTATAGTCTTTTTCACCTCAGATTGTTTGAAGAAAGTAGGTATCTGGAAGCCAGTTGAACTGTTACTCAAAAGGTTCAACCAACCAGTCCAGTCTCCAAGATTGAAAGTGAATAGTAGTCCTATCTTTTTTCTAGATAATCTCACTAACTGCTGAATTCTTAATGTTTGTTTCTGACGTTTCGTGACTTAGTGTAAGCCACTTCCTCAGAATATAGTTGACTAACCTTTTCTATTTGTTTCTGAAAAATATTCTTAACTTTTTCATCATTAAGAGGAACTCTAACAGATCTGTCTAGCCGTGCCTCCCTACGTCCTGTAAGACGCACTAAAGTATAATCATCGGAGTCTATACATATATTTCAGAATGAGCAGTAGTCTCCTATCAAGCCTCACCACCAATCCCTGATGGCATTGTGGTCTATTCAAGTTCATTTTTGAATCGATTCTGGGGGTCGCCGTATCAAAATATTTCTTTCCTTATTCTAAGGGTTGGTGCTTGCTAGAAATAAGCGGCCATCTGAGCGTAATTGCAACAGACGGCTGCCATTATCTCTCCACCGGGCCTCTCCGTAAGATTCACCTAAGTACCTTTCGGTTTGGTTTACTCTACCTACTTAGGTATTAAAAGCACCAGACACTATTATGTCCGAGAGTTTAACTTTTCCAAAAGAGGTTTGAAAGCTTCATACAAAACTCATCTCCCACTTTATCCCAGTCGCAATCAGTGGAAGCGTAGACAGAGACAACGAATAGGCAATAGCGTCTGTCTCGATCTCTCCGAGTTCTTACAGTTCCATTTAGTCTGGCAGTGCACAAGAAACTTTCCACTGGAATGCGTGATGATAAAGATATACGAAAACGGTTAGTCTTGGGGATAGGAGAATCAATATTAATTGATGGACGGATTTGATCGTGAACAAGATGATCTCGGGTTCTACTAGAAGTATGGGAGCGGTTGTGACTTTTTGACTGCTCACACCGTGGAAGGATATTTCTTCTTGAGGGACCTGAAGAAGAAGCTGGGTTAGTGGTGGTCTTAATGGCCTGAGGGTATGATCACACAGCCCAAGAAAAAATGAGATCAGTCGCTCATGGCCTCGTTTTGGGAGGTTTTTGATGTATTAGCTCCGTACTTCAAAAGCCCTTACTATCTGAGACGGAAATCTATGGAGTAAGGTGACGTGTGACATATTAGGGTCGGTCTTTCCAAGCCCCTTTTTTCCTTTGTAGGAAGACATCATCACTGTAGATGCCAGTTGTTCGAAGAAAACACCTTGCTGCCATCACACCCTTCTACAGTCAGAAATACAATTTCACATTAGGTTAGTGCTTTAATTCTCATCGTTCCTCAACCAACTTCCCTGTCATGATTGAACCTCGGGAAAGAATTGTTCCAGATAATGTAGTTCGGTTCGGTCCTCACGAGGGGCAAACCCAGCCACCACATCAAGATAGAAGTTACAGTCGGGAATCATAGATATTAAATATATTTTATAACTTTCTCTGGGTAAATTTTATTGTTCGTCACTTTACTGTTAAATGACTCGGGAGTTTAAACTATGAATGTGCACTCATGTATTCAGCTTCATGTCGTTCGGTTTATGCGTACTCCTGAGTTTCAGTTCTCTCGTGTTCCGAATCCAGCGTACAGGGTTTCTTGGCTCATGGAAAGATGTTGAACTTCACTTCATCTTCTGAAATATATCAGTCTTATTGAAATAGTAACAAACAGTGATCGTAAGCCGCTAAATAAGAGTTAAAACCGCAGCTGTGGTGGTATTGTCTTGTTTTTATTGGGTAATGTTCAATTCATTTCGTTTTCACCGCATCGTCACTTTGTTTTTAAGTGTGATTTAACATCATTAATAATAATACATTTTTGATATTAGTGTATTAGTCAATAGCTCATAAGCGACGTAAAGTCTGATACTTGGATTAGTCCAAGTCTTCACTTGACTCATTACAAAGAGATGAATTTATCAAGGTAAGCACCATAGTCGTAGTGATAACAATAAATATTAGGTTTAGACAACATTATTCAAAGAGAAAGAATGAGTTCTCGATATAAAGTACAAAGGGATTTAAAATTCAAGATCTAGGTTAAACAAAATAAATACATCGGTATCACTGTGACCGACTCTGATCCATGTCATACAACTTTTTCAACTATTGGTTGAGACCCAACCATGTAATTTCACCTCCCCCATATAGATCAGACCGACACTTAATGACCTCATGGATTGATGTCATTTCTTACACTAGCCACCCTTAGATTTTATACAACTTACTCCTGCGCTAGCCGAAATCACACGTTAAAATGGGCGTTGGCTGGACATACATGCCACAGTCACCTTAGTCACTGACGATTTACAACCTCACCAACCGATTTATCATCTTTGAGACAATGTATACGATTGTAACTCCCTTACTAGATGACTTATTTGATCCTTGTAAACTTTATCGACCAAAATTATTCAATTATCTACTTACGCCTGTTACCGTTCGTGGAGGAGCACAAGCCACCCACCATCGTTCTCCATCCAACTCTGTCCTGGGCAATCCTTTCCATTTGCTATTCATCCTTTCTATGTCTGCTCCCGACACCCGCTGTGTGTTCTTCGGCTTTCCTCTTTTCCGTTTCCCTTCAGCATTCCAATGCAGTTTGGTGATTTCTGTAGTGTATGTCTTATCCACCTCCAGCGTCTTTTATTAATTTCCTCTTTATCTGGAAGCTGGTTTGTTCTCACAGCAGGCTGTTGCTGATGGTATCTAACCAATGGATATTGAGTATATTGTGTAGACAAGTGTTTATAAATACTTGTAATTTTTGATGATGGTTGTGGTAGTTCCCCAATCTCAAGCTCCGTACAGTAGGACTGTCTTGACGTTCGTATTGAAGATTCTGACTTTAATATTATTCAATTAACTAACTTAATTTGCTTATTTTCTGTAATTTACTGAAGTATCATCTGTTTATATTCTTATTCCACTGCATGTCGCTCATATATAAAATGTACAGGTTTTTGTGTACACACTCTATATGTACGTAAAAGCTATTTAGCTGCCCTAGCCTGAAGTATCCAGACAGTGGCGTTCGAATTTCCAGTTTACTAGTTTGAATCATTTGAATCCTTTAACTATTTTAAGGTATTGCTTTCCACACTCCTTAGCCTGTTATCAATTTATTTATTTATCTAAACACATAAACATTGGTACAAGGAGGCATCAAACAGATATGCGCCACATGAATCATTCGATTTGTGTGAGGGCCGGGTTAATCCTTGAGTGTCCAAACGGAAGCAGGTGGTTTTCTTAGGGTGCCACACCCGGAGCCTTTGACCTAAGGGTCTAATCCACAAGGCAGTGGAGCAACGTTGCCAGATGCCATCCCCATGGTAGCCGGTGACCAAGAATAGGTCCATACGCCCTTTGTTCCATCAGGATCTTTGAACCCATGTGCATCATTGGTGCGGAAACAGGGTTTTCTAACTTTCCTAGGTAGACCCTCCTTGTCCACTGATTAAAGCACGGGACATTTGCTTTTCATCTCAGTTTTGTAAACAACACTTTCGCTGCGAGAAGGCGGTGAGTAGGACTTTCCTGGTAGTGGCTGTATACGCATGTCTATGTGAGAGCATTTCGAGAGGGAGAGCTGACTCTCTCCTTCCTCAGTCGTACCAGGTCATTTGGAGGCAACCTGTTATTCTACATGAAGAGTTCTTGTCTTCATGTGATTAAGTGTTTGTATTTCTTACTAATACCCTCATAACTTGGAAAAGTTAGTGACTTTATATCTGAACTCAGTAGTAGGTTAATGAATCATTATAATCAATAACATCGGGAAACAATTGATCCTTACCTAAAGCATTCTTGTGTCAACACACATTGCGTCAATATATTTCCTATGTATAGTGTTTTAGTCAAACCAGTTTCCGTAAAGTTTATTATTCTGTTATTTTCCAAAACAATATCTGTGCTATTTCTCGTTCTCTAGTGTTCCTAATTTAATGTTTTTTCTTTGTTTTTCGCTCACTTCTTCCCCCCCCCCACACACATGTGTGTGTATCTAGTTACTTGATCCTACATTATCAGTACGACCTATGGTCACTGGACATAATCGTATTTATTATCATACGCGTACATCCCAGCCTGTTCGTGCTTGTGAATTTGATGTGGACTCTGAAGCGGAAGATGCTCCAGTCTGGCTTCGTCAACATTATCAACGTAAAGTGGAGGAGTTCACCGATGTGAATCCGGTCAGTGTTTTTTTCACTTCCTCTCTGTGTGTGTCTATGTCTTCAAAGCGTTTTCTGCCTAAAACTATTGTAATAAATCTATATAGACAGAAAGTGGGGAAACACACTACTATTATTAAGCCATTTCGGACTGTTTATATTTTTTTGTATAGCTTGGTATGAATTTATGACTACCTTTTCACACCAATTGCTCTATTGTCTCACTGTCTGTATAGAATTTGAGATAACTGTACTATAAGTACAAAGCACTAACAAGTTTTGACGCCAAAAATATTGTTATTTCGGTACTGCGTGTGTTGTTGTTGTGATGAAAACGAATGTAATGTGTAGTTGGTACATTTGTGGTGTGAGCTATTTTTATCCACATAAGTGGTTTACAACGATAGACAGGAATAGAATGTATTTCAGTAGAAGATCGAGAAAGAAAGAACGAAATCGGAAAGCAATCGGCATGAAAATGCAGGAACAATGAAATCTGAGACGATTGACTGATGTTTGCAAAAGAAACAGGCAAGTTTGAGACAATCGATTGGTATTTTGCAGATGAAGTATTTACTACATGATTCTCAGATTTTACTAAGACGTTCCGTAATTTTGAGTTCCAATACATTCGATTGTCCCTACTGGTGTTTGTGTTCACTACACATTTTAATTGTGGTTAGATGCGTCGTTAAATTTCAGAACTGGATAACGACAGCACTAATTTCATCTAAAAGTGAGCTCAGTCATTCCTCAACTGTTAAATCAATTCGCTCTGACGCATTTGGTTGTCTTCATTTGTCCTGTTATATCAGTTGACTATCTTGTTCGCTTAATCTGTCACCGTATTTTTGATCCACGCTTCACATTCGGATACGCGAATTCAAAGTAGCAATTAAGCGAAGTTATGCTATCACTAATATCAGTGCATGTTTTTATTTATTCATTTATTTGAACATATAAATATTGGTACAAAGAGGCACCGAATGCATATGCTCCACACAAGTCACTTTATTTTGTGTGTGAGCTATGATACTGCCAGGGTGCTCTAACCGAAGCAGGTGGGTTTCTTGGGAGGCCACACCAAAAGCCTTTAACCTAAAGGTCTAATCGACAGGACAGTGGAGCAACGTAAGGAGATGCAGTCCCATGGTAGCCGGTGACCAACAATTGGTGCACTTAGACAATCACATGAATTCAATTAGGCCAACTTCAGAATTGTAGACCAAGAGAATTCTAAAAAGGCCAGTTTATTTGTAAAAGTATGGTATTCATATCAGTTGACTTATCAATGTATTCATCCTATCAATCTTTTCGAAAAGGATTAATCAACCACACATAGTTAGTGATCAGCTGATCTGAACAGTCAACTTGATTACAATGATAAATGAAGGCAACGAATTTTACGAACACACCCAAATCGCAAACAAGAATATTAAAAAAAAACTGCTGTAAACGTTATGAAATAACTGAGAAGCTCACTTTTCTATGAAGTAGGTAGCAATGATATTGTGTCTGGAATGACAGTCAGAAAAACTCTGTAATTTAAACCATCTCATTCACATAACTCAACAATAAAATTGTTCCCTTGAACTGTAAATAGTTACCATCGTTTCGACGCTGTTCGTGTATTGTTTGCTAAGGGTAGTGATATTTAATATTTTATTTTATTTTATTTAAACACATGAATATTGGTACAAGGAAGCACCAGATAAATATGCGCCTCACAAATCTCATTTGATTTGTGTGAGGGCTGTGGTATTGCCCAGGTGCCCAGACTGAAGCAGGTGGTTTTCTTAAGGGGCCACACCCGGAGCCTTTGACTTAAAGGTCTGATCCACAAGGCAGTGGAGCATCATAAGGAGATGCAGTCCCATGGTAGCCAGTGACCAAAAACAGGTTCATACGCCATTCGTTCCATCAGGATACTGGAGCCCATGTGCACCATTGTTTTGGAATCAGGGTTTTCCAACTCCCCTAGGTGAACTTTCCGTGTCCACCAACCCGGTTAAAGCGCCTGACATTCGCTTTTCGTCCTCTCAATAGTGATATAAATTGTTCGATGAATTATTATTTGTTTAAATACGAGTTCTAAATCGTTTATGCAAAAATTATTGCTGGATATTCAAGCAATAATTTGATGAACCCTTTCAAAATATTTAAATTGTAAATTGCTCTGAGAAAAACCAGTGTGAATTTTCTCATCTAAATCTCATTGTTAGTTAAACGTGGAATTCTTTATTCCTCTTTTATATCGTATATTTATTTATCCAGGGTGAAAAGCAAATTATGCAATTGTGGAATGCTTTACTACTATCAATTCGTCCATCTGGTTTAGTAGTTTGTGATGGTCAAGTATTAACATTAGTCTGTCAATTCATACATCAGCATAGTCGATGGATTCATAGACGACGTCTACGTACTAATCTATTGTTACATTTAGTGAATCTTGTTGATTATGGTTTATTATCATCTAGTCATTTACGTCAATTAATGTTAATTTATGATAAACATGTACAAGAATTAAATCCAATCAACAATACATCAGTGAATAATAATCACATTACCAATACACAACCATTATCATCTCCATCGAATGCTTCAACAACATCTCTTTTACCTGACTCTAAATTAGTTAATTGTCATATTAATAAGTCACAACCAATTATTCCACGACTTCTTCAGATGTTCTCTTCAACATCTAATTCATAGTGCAAAAAAATTCAATGCTGCATACACTCTTGTTTCCCAATGTGGATACTCCTCCCCTCTATGTGTGTGTGTGTGTGTGTGAATCAATGCATTTTTATTTACAGATGTTTCCGTATAGGCCATATAAATTAGTTTTTCGGATTTTTAGTTTCCTTTTTTTACAATGAAATCACATAATAAGTATGTCTATGTGTACGTTTCTTCTCTCCTTAGAAGGATGCTCAATTTTTTTTCTCTACTTTTCATCTTTCCTGTGTGTTTTGTGCAGTTATTCAATCATGTAAAACCTCAACACCATTTTGATTGTTTTGTATTTTTACAAAAAAAAGAATTTCTATATTTTACAAACTCCCAGGGTTTACATATTTGTCTATAAACTTACATACGTACAACTATGTGTAATTATTAAAGACAATGTGATCGTTATAAATTTTATAAACTATTTGTATTTCTGTAGTGTATACAAATGTTCCTTCCACTCCCCCCTTCATCGTTATTCATTTATTGAATATCAATTTTCCATTGAACAGCTAACTATCCTCAGGGGACGTTCATCTGCTTGGTTCCTAGTAGTGTTTTTTTCGTCTTTTCTGATCTTTCACTATAATATATACATATATGTGTGTGCTTTCTCTTCAATTATAATCGGTTGTTTTGTAGCCTGTTCATGTGTATGTATACATATACGTATGTACCATGCATATTATCTCGTCAATTGTGTAATAACAAAACGTTAAAAGTCTGTGCCTTCTTCACATTGATGATGAATTTCTAAAAAAAATGATGATAAAGAGCAGTCTCATATTATCATCATTATTACTAGTATTATTATTATTCTAATTAGATTATGTTTTCAACAATACAAATGTATACCATATATGTATGTGTGTATAGAGAGGTATTCAACAACTTTCTTGTATATTACAATTGTTTATCTGTTTAATTATGATTGTTTTCTATTCTGGTGTATCATTCAACTGTGTGATGTAATGTATGATGTAAAAAAAAAGATAAGCGTAGTCAAGTTCAAAAGCTCATTTATATTGATAAGAGAACATAATGTAATTAACTATTATTCTTTAGGTAGGATTTTTTATTGTCCATTTATGGTTATTATGACTACTATTCTTTTTAATTTTTTTTTTAGTAAGGTAGGTATCTTAGTTCTTTTTTTGTGCTTTAAAATTGTCAGAAGTGCAAAGTATAGTTTAATGACTGACTGACTGACTTGTTTAGTTGTATTTTTCTCCTATCTAATTCTATGAACAATGTATATTATTATATCATCAAAAAATATTTTTCTATTACTACTATTACGTAATAACCGGTCACTGTCCTCGTTATTGTTGTTGTAGTTGTAGTTGTTATGATTAACTCAGGCTTGTTTGCGTTCCGCACAGATTATGATTGATGATCTTATAACTTTTTTCTACTTCTACTCAACAAATATTAGTTCAATTAAATTTTTTTCCAACCTAAGATGTAGTTATGATTTTTTCCCTATGTATGTGTGTGTGTGTGTAAATTTACGTTTTCTTTAGTATATAGGATAAGTTTATTTTCGTTTCGATTGGATTTTGGTCTCAATCATTTATTCCGGCTTACTTATTTACTTTGACTATTCTAGATGATGACAATGCTTTTGCATTTTTTTTGTGTATGTTTTAGGAATATATATATATTTACTTGTCTCCCTATTCCTACTCCCTTTGGTTATGATTATAGGAGTTTTTTTGTGGCACATTCAATTGTGCGAACATTTATTATTGTATGATTCGTTAATTAATTTTGTCCTATGTACTTAGGATTTATACATATAATACGTATTAGCTTTAATTGTCATTCAAACAACTAATGGGTAGATTTTTCTACCTACCAATATATACATAAATATTTATTTACTGTAATGCCATCTTCATGTTTGTACATGTTTTCTACATCCTATTCTCATTTCTTTCTTTGTTTATATATTCACAGGAAACTGATTTCTAATGTTGTCTTATTTTGCATTCTTCTGGCAGCTACCTGTTCTTTTTTGTGTATATGATACGACCATGTTTGTGTGTACACACACACGCGCGTAAAACACCTTTTTGATATCTATAAGACTAATGTTTCCTTTTTGAGATGTTATCTCTCTATGTTTGCTTATCCAGAAAGTTTTGTGTGTATCTGTGTGTGTGTGTTTGTACTCGTTCCATTTCAACTACCCTTTACGTTTTATATTTTTTTTCAATATAGTAATAGTAACAATTTTTTTTGTAAAAGATGTTTCCATCTACTTTTTTATACTCGAACGTATATGTATATGTTTAGTTATTAGAAAGAGTGCTTGATGCACTGTATAGGCTTTTCCTATTTCAAAATAAAAATTTCTAATTATTTATTTGTATTTGTTCTTGTCAATTGAGTCATAGTTTTATGCTGTGATTGTTTTTGCCTCGTTTTTTCGTGCTGTTGTTGTGTTAGTGATGATGATGATGATTTAACTTCCTTAAAGTAGTAGTAGTAGTCGTCCTATTTTTGCTTACCTTCTAAATATTTTTCTACGAAATACCATGCACTCACTAGTGACCAGCTTTAGAGGGAGTTCTCAGCGTTTTAGTGAGAAACCGTAACCATTGTAGTTCGACCATGACGGATGTGAGGAGGTTACCCACCGAAAACAGTGAAAAATAGTTACGCAGTATTACGGATTTGTTGAAATCAGATCTATACACCATTAAACTGCAAATCACTGTTCTAGAGGTCTCGCTTCCGTGCACGAAACCGACTGTCTTGGGTTTGATCCCTGGTTGCGAGATCGTGGGTGCTCACTGATGAGTCCCATACTAGAACTAAACGGTAGTCCAGTGCCTACAGGTTTTCAGTGACTGTCTAACACAGATCGGTTCAGAATGTCGATGTAATAGCGGAGGTTTTCGAACAACTAACACTTCCATCATAAGTGTTAGTTACATCAAACAAACAAAATCTGCTTGTTGTAGATAAAACAAATGGACAGTCTAGTGTTTTTGTATCATGATAGCTGAATAAATATATTTCAACCAATCGTAGATATTGTGAAATTACTTTAGTCCAAGCTAAACTGAGTAAACTGGATAGCTGAAATGTCAGTGATGGGAAAAATTCGCCCATTATCTTTCAACAGTACTTGAATGAGTAAGTAATAATGGATGAATGAAATAAAATTACCTGAGTTTTTTAATCCTAAGGATTTCTGTAAACTGTCTTGTCTGTTGATCCCGATGCAGAAGACGATTTTCTGAGGACTTTGAACGTAGTCCATTAGATATTAGAGCATCACTTAAATTTTTTAGTGTCTCTCGAATAGCGCTTGTTGTTTAAGGCGAATTCTGTATTTAAATGTGAGTAACTTCCATTGGTTATCAATTCTTAGGTGAGATTGAGTGAAAAAATATCTTTTTTAAAAAAACACATCAACTTGACGATAGACCATTGGATTTGATAATCATTCCTAAATACTGTCGATTATAAATGAATTGCATTACGAGTACATTTGGATTTTATATAAGCTCATTACTCTTGATCTTGTGTATTCTACCGTTTCACTCTTATATGTAAATGCCCTATTTCATAAAACTAGTTATGTTAACGTAGAATATACGACTGGTACTTTTAATTCTTTAAAGTCATGTCCTCGTTTTATAGTCTGATGTGATATTCACAGTTACTTCCCCTTATTCTTTATATTGTGTGATTGTACATTTTAAAAAAGTAAACTCTAAGCTGTATCCCTTCATAAATATAGTTCCTGTTTAACTACTAATATTTTATGCTGTTGTGTTCCAGTTTTTGGGATAAATATGACTAATCCAATGAACGATGAGTCTATTTGGGATTCTGGTGAAGATGAGTCCGTATTAGATCCTGAGGTTCCCATTGGTATGTGTAGTTCCTGCAGCTTAGATTTCAGCAGTGTGTTACTTAGTTTTATTTGCGTTTACCCAAGCCGTTGGTTGTTTTTACATATTTGGTTGCAAGAGCGGACTCTCCCCACTCTCGGTCGTCCCAGGGCATTTGGGGACGTATGATTTTATTCAATATCAGTCCCTGTAGGACTCACTTTTTACCTCCCTTTAGATTCTTCAGTTCCAGTATATTTCATCCTGTTTTTTTCCAACTGTGCTTTCGATGCACAATTTTTCTCATTATCATTAATAGTACGATTATTTTGGTCTCTTAAAATTCATCAAGCCGTACCAATACAGTTTGGCGACTTAGGCCACCATATTTGTGTCAGACTGTGCATTGATTATAAATAACAGTTTTAAAAAGAAAACTAATTTAATTCTCGAAATTGTCAATAAACATGTAGGTGTCCGTGCCATCAGTAAGGAATTTAAATAAATATTAACTTCACTGTCATTTTTCTCTATGTATGGGCGTAGATCTTCAGAGGACAGTTTACGTACTTCGTTTTGTTAGCGATGAAGATTTGTTGATAACCGAAACTGCTCTTCTGTTAAACTCCGGAACGTGATTATTTAAGAAGGTTATTTAATATAGCATCAGTGAGATCACACATGGTTTAGTTGGATGTGTATCTTTTCTAGATTCTGTTTCGATGTCCATTTTATTTTATTTAAACACATACATATTGGTACAAAGGGCACCAGATACATATGCGCCACACAAATATGTCCAAAGTTCGAGTGCACATATTCATACATTATTGTATTGTCCGATATCTCATTGGATAACAGCTCCCAAAAACCAAACGTTTAAAAACTCAAGAATCTTTAAACTCCACAAAACTAGGACAAATTACTGAAGGTGATAAGTCTTGCTAATTGAACACTGTATTCGGATCCTAAACTAGTCTCGTAACCCCCAAGCTTGAACTACACAGCGTTTTGAATACGAGAGAAAAGGCGCAAAATATACGAGAAGCACTTTGCTCCGAAGGTTTCTTTATGTACAGAAAATATAAAGTTTTTATAGTATTTTAGAAGTCCTTGAGTTTTCCTGAAAATTCTGCAGTGCTACTAAACATAGTAACAGTATAGTAATCAGCCAATCAAAAACTCTATATACTCTTACATGTTTCCTGAGCTTGTCATGTCTATTGCGAGAAATTTTCAGGATCGTCCCAACAAAAGGAGTTTAAAATTAAGTATTAATTGCATGGGATGTTGCCATAATAAAAAGTTTTAACTGTATCCTACCTTCTTGATTCAGTCTAGATTGGCTGAGTCGTTTCCTTATTAAGATTCTCCTTTTCCAAGCTGGTTAGTTGGTGAACGGAATATTTCTAGTTCTCTGACAAAATAACACTTATTTTAGTTTGACGTACATTACTTTCTTGTTTGCACCGAGGAACTATCAGATCCATACCCAGTTGAACTTTTATCCGTTCAATATTTGTTTACAACTTCTCTCAATTAATTCAACTTGGCATCTAGATGATAATAAATTAGTTCAAGATGATGTAAACAAATCTGGACAGGTGTAATATTCTCATATGTTTTAACATGCCTCTATTGGAAAGATCATGTAAAGAGAAAAGTATATTAGAACGAACATAAATAGGAAAAATTTGTAGTAATAAGATATTCATTTTTTATCTACACAACTGTGTTAAGTTTGCTCTCATCAACCCTTTGGTCTAAAACCACTGATATCTAGCTTTTTAATTATTCTCTCTCTAAAGCTTGTTTATGGAAATTTGTCGATCTTTTCTATAAAAGTCATTTTCAAACGTCTTCCCATACCTATGAGGATTGTAGAGATTGTTGAATTTTATTAGGATCACGAACTGATGGACGTTGGACAATCATTGAAAACCTAGAAGCACCGGACGGCCGTTTCGTCCTAATATGGGACCCACTAGTGTGTGCCCAGGACCTTCGGTTTCTCGAAAGCGTAACCTCTAAACTAGTGATTCAGAGTTCAATGGTGTACAAACCTGACTCCAATCAATCCGCGTACTGAGTAACAATCTTCCACTGTCTTCGGTGGTTAACTTCTTCATATCCAACACGATGTGCTCGTTTGGCATGTACAATATATGATTTTTATGAAAATAATGTGAAGCCAGACTGTTGTTTGGACTACGCAATAGAGTTTTAAGTCCTTAAGAATTATTCACCAATATTTATTGCTCCTCTTGAAGCACATTGATAGTCTCTTTTAGAAGAGTCCTGCTCGACGCCTTCACACAATGGAGTGTTCTTAAAAATGTGAAAAGCTGAACAACTGTGCTTTTTTTTATCTAGTAGCCGTAATATCTCAGCTACATGGTTGAACAGTATCAACGACTTCATTGTCTACTTGGCTCTGATCATATTTATTTTCGTTCTGTTTTTGTGGACTGATGCCACGTTTTGGTTTAGCTGCTGGTAATTTTCTTCCAAAGTACTTTTACACCAGCAAACGATGCTTAATGAGGTTGGCAATGGTTCTGTGTGCGTAACACATGTCTTAGCTACTCCATTTAACGAAGACTCACACTGAGGAGCATGAAGCGACCGAATAAAGGTCCACTATTTCTCGACTCCATTTACCACTTGAACTAGATAATCCGTTGAGAACCGGAATTCTTTGAAAAGATGCTTAGTTTTAATACACGGGATTCCTCAACAATACTCACAATTCCGCCATAGTTTGAATACACAGCATTTAGGCTTCACGGTCAGTGCGAACAGACATTCAGTTCACTCGTTTCTCATCCAGTGTTTCACATTGCTAGCTTCAGTCGATGCTCGATTACTGTTGACGACATCTGTGTCACTTCACTTACCACGGCTTCCACACTAAAACTTCACGAAAATGGTCACTAGTGAGGATACGTACAATTACATCTACATTAATCTCCCACCTTACTGATATTTTTTTATTAAAATGTCAGATTTGTTGTTCCCTTTACTAAAATTTAGTTGAAGCCCTAGAACAAATACGAAAATTTTTCATAGCTCTTACTAATTTACTTATACAACAGGCTAAATGTTGTCCTGCTCTTATCAAGAGGTGAGGATACTGTTTAGTAGTCCGCTTAGCCTCGCTTAGTAGTTGTAAAACAAATCTTTTAACGGTTGCAAGCATGTATATAGGTTGTTATTCAATCAAAGGTGACTCAAAAACACTATACGCTTGTTTTCAAGTTACTAAATTTGTGTAATTCTCAGTTAAGATAAAGAATACTGGATAAATATAGGTACATTGGTTGATAAACCCTGTGGGAGTTTATCAACTAAGATAGCTAGAACACACCTTAGATGTACTTAAAATTTGTCTACCTTTGTATAATATATTGATTAATGAGAAGGGGTTTTGTGGAGATTTCAGTAATTTTCAAAGTTGAAACCGGTTAAGGGCTCTGGCTCGAGACTGGTAGGTCCTGGGTTCGAATCTCGCGAGTGTGGGATCGTGGATGCGCACTGCTGAGGAGTCCCACAATAGGACGAAACGGCCGTCTAGTGCTTCCAGGTTTTCCATGGTGGTCTAGCTTCAATTGACTCATGGTTTCAACTTTGAATATTGATTAACGTAGGTAGGGATTTGTAAAAGATCTAAGAATCCTGGGATCAAATGTAGCATAAGTTTAGTAAGGCATTGACTGCTTGTTTGAACAGTATGGAACAATTTAAATGTTAAATAGTTATAAATTAAAGGTGATATGACATGAAATCGATAATAGTAATACAGAGATACATTCATTATTTATGTCCCTATGAATCCTGGGCTTTCATATTATTTCATATATTTCTCAATCGATCAATTCATTTATCTCGTTTGAACAATATTTCCTGGTTTCATTTTTTTTACTATCATCTGAAATTTCGGAGAAAAATAAACTTTTAGAGGAAATTTCCCGGAAGGTAGAATTTTTCTCAGACTGGAGACAAGTACTAATTAAACGTCCAACTCCTCGTAAATTTCTCCAAATTTGTATACTTTCATTACTCCGTTCACTTCTTCGTTTCCCACCTTGTTGTTTCATTATTTTACTGTACCAACTGACAATAGAGTGTGACAGCTTGAGCTAATACATATTTTTATTATATCGTATGTTGTTTCTGTACATCTGTTACCTCGTTAGATCATTGTTACTATTTGTTTAAGTTATATTCCTTGAAAAATTTCCCTCCTGAGAGTTTACTTGACTTGTGAATATTTTCTAGACAGCGTTACTTTTAGTTTTCTGTACAGCCATCAAAAAACTATTGTGTCAATGGTGCAAATGTTTACTTGGTCATCATGGTGTTTCTTTTATCTAACTTTCCATAACACATGTTATAGTGACCACGTATTCATACTTCATTTTCAAGCTATATCTCTCAATTTAAGTTCATGGATTTTATCAGTTGCCCCTTCCACTCAAAAGTAGTTGGTGAATCCGGTAGGTCCTTCTAGAGAAGATTGTATCAGTTAATATTTCTTTCACCTCAGTACTTCTGAAATATGTTCGATGTCTCAAATATATGTCGTAAATGACGATACCTATCACTTGTGTACGTTATTTATTGTCTACAGTTATGTTTCACAGTTACGAAATAAAACAGATTGTACTGCTAATTACTGACATGAGACACATATTCCAATATCTCACAAGTGTCATCATTGACGTTGATCTGTTACAAGTTGAACAGATCTTATATATTCCTGCTGAGATTCATTCATTTGTTACACTATCAAAGCTAATTTATTTCATTAGAATGAGGGTAACCAAATAAACTGTATCACAAGTGGGCCATACTTATCAAACTTTTTCACATATAATGTTTACAAAACTCGATATATCTTACTCCCGTTATGTACAACCTAGTCCAAAGCAACAGTTTGAAAAACGTTACACCTATATTCTATGCAATTTCCTAGGCTAAAGTTTTGTCTTTGACTTTGTCCCAAGGAATCTATCATTAAACAAGTTTCCTAGTCTAAACATTGGGAAATTAAGGATTAACTGTGTGTGTTCTTATTTTGGCTACAAGAGAACAGTATACAATAATTGAAGAGAAGTATTCCACTCGTTTAATAATCATATTTGGTGTACCTTAAAGAGCTGTTCTCCCACCTTTCCTTGTCTTTGCTTTCATGAACTACCATCTACCGAAAAACACTTTTGTTCATTATAGGAACGATCTTACTGTATCCACACCAGTTTCTTGCAGTTCTCACCGCCTAAAACTGAATGATCTCTTAGTAAACATTGAACAATGATGTGTTTTAAATGGTCCTACTCTTAATGCTTTTTGAATATCGAACTGTTTATTGTAGTCTAATACATGAACAGAGATTTTTTGATGTTAGGTAGTTGAGAGTAATCTGGAGGAAACCCTGAATATGGCCTTCGTGTTAGTTGAAACTCATCACCAAGATGTGCTGAAAATCTTAGGTGACTGATGTTTCCTGAGCGATTCGACCTCATCTCACCCAGCTTCACACTCTGAGGTATTCTGGCGATGATTTATCTCTTGTAGAACTGAAGTTTTCTCATTATTCGGTCACTCGCTAGTGACCAATGTCATGTTTTGTAGTTTATAGCGTTGGTCAAATTCGGTTCAGCAAGTTGCATAATAGCTACTAGTCTAAGTGACTGTACATCATGTACTCTATTTTCCGATGTTAAATGGTTGGAGTTCACTAGTGAGCAAGCTGACTTCTTAAACAACGAAGCTGGCTGAGAACGGATCGAATATCGGATACAGCGTCAACAAAAATGACAAACTTCTTTCTGATGCTTGTGGTGATAATTTTGTCTGGGAAAACAATGAAAGCCTCATGATTGAATCATCCAACTCAAAGAATGTAATTTCAACTGATTTCTTTATCAACACGAACTCTATGTGAGACCTTGACCTCTTTCATATACTGTTACTTATAAGCCATAGATAAGTTTTGTACATTCATATGAGTCACGAACGCGTAATGGTTATTCTATGCTTAACGCACGTAAATTTCTGTTCTAAACTAGTAAATAAAACCAATCATAGAAAACTCTCTCTAATCTCTATCCCCACTCACTCATTATCTATCTAGCATCGTGATCATTTTAATAATTCTACAACACCATATATCAAACATTTCAGTTTCAGTGCAGGGCTGTGAGAATGTTGAATTTTATTGGAATCGTGAACCGATCTAAGCTACACAACTATTGAAGCATCAGATGACTGTTTCTTCCTAGTATGGGACTCAATAGAGTGCATCCACAAACTTGCAAACAGGATTCTGACTCAGGACCTTCGGACTCATGTCCGAATACTTAGTCTCTAGACCACTGATCCACGATCTAATGATATGCTAGTCTAAATCCAGTCAACCCACAATATTTCACTATCTTCTTTCATTGTCTTCGGTAGATAACTTCTTCATACCTTTGATGTAGTTGAACTCCATTGATCACATCTTTTCATTAGAAGTCCACGAGCTTCCTCGAAGATAATCACTAATGAGCACATTATATTAGTTGGTTAATGCCTATTGCTATTTTTTTTCCGTTACACATTGTCACATGCATGCACACACACACACACACTAACAATGTGTTCTATCAAACATAATTTATTTGCACAATTATTTTATCAGAGTTAACCATATGACAGTTTCTTAGTTCATAACAGTAATACTAAAATTAAAACTAAGATTTATACAAAATTACACTTCTTATTCTCATTATTTCAATCATTAACGTCATCATCAATAAGCAGACACTTAAGTGATTCATTTAGTCGACAGAGAAAGACTCAATCACATTCAACCACTCCATAGAACTCTTGCCTTAGTAAGATAGTTGTGTATATGTTCTGTATTCTACTTAGAAACTTCCACTATAAGTTGAGAAGAATCGATTACTGTTTGACTTTTTTGTGAAAAAAAACGGATTGTTTATTTACTCTAGTTCATCTGACTACATATTTATTTGTAATCATTTTATATTTACAGTTGATTAATCACTGAGTAGTGACCAATATTATGTATATGAAGTGCTTAGCGCTAATCTAATTCTATTGACCAAGTTATTGATCAGTGATTGATCAATTGCAAATACATATAAGTTCTAAAAGAGGTTATTTGTTGCCCGGATAGCTCAGTGATAATATATCTGACAGTGAAACTAGGTGACACGGTATCTAATTCTCAAGGGAGCATAAGTTCCCTCAAGTTTACTGGTACATCTTGCTGATGAGTGCCAAACAGCATAGAAAGTAGGTCTAGAGTTTCTTGTCGACTACATCCATCCTAAATCATTTCGTATATATAAAATCAAAATGTTCCTGAAGTATTATTGAGAGCTCGTGACTGGTGGAGTTCTGATGTATCGTAAGTGAAACAATAATCACCAAAGGGACTAAATGTTCGTCACAATATATCCCAAATTGATCAGAGTTAAAATTTTACCGGTTCAGTGGTTGTAATGGCTATGTGTTCTGTGCGAGATTTCATGATTTCGATCTCTGGGGATGTTGTGGACGCTCACTACTGAAGAGTGCCATGTTAGAACGAAACAGCTGTTTGGTCCTCCCTTTTTTTCAATAGTTCCCCAAC
This sequence comes from Schistosoma mansoni, assembly GCF_000237925.1. NCBI lineage: Eukaryota > Metazoa > Platyhelminthes > Trematoda > Strigeidida > Schistosomatidae > Schistosoma > Schistosoma mansoni. Next base: position 633,054 of record NW_017386010.1, on the reverse strand, counting down.
GAATTCTTAATCAGTGATTAACTAACATTCATATTCATTTATAGATAATTATAATTATTCTTATTCCTACAAAATGGATTTTCATCGCCTCATATATTTGATATTCGTCGCTCATTTCTGTCAAGGACATATGGGGAGAGAAACTGTACCAACCAATATGATGGTATTTCCTGAATTTCTCAGTAATTAGATCCTCTATAGGATGACAATATTTTTCAAAAGCCCATAAGCACATTGTCTTGATAGACGTAATTAATTAGTTAGAACAAATCTAAAACAGGAAAGATTATGGTAATAAATTCATATCTGGGGGAGTGGTCGCCGGAATGTTTGAACAGGCTACCCACTGTCGTCGACGTGTACTAGTTTGACAAATCTTAAATAACGCCAAAAATAAACAGAACCAATATTTTTTGTAATTTAAGTCACAGACTAACTATAATTAGACAGCCATTAAAAGCCATAAAATACTGAATAGCTGTTTCATTCTTGTATAGAACTCCTGAGCAATATGCATCCATGACCCTATCGGGAGGCGAATCCAAGATCCACAACAATCTACATAAACCAATAGTGTGCTTACCAGAGACTAGTTTTTACAGGTGATTCCTAGTTTTATTAAGCAGTGAAGTTCAACTGTGTCGAAAGTGTGACATTTACTCATCCATGACATTGGATAATAGCAGTGCAATATCTCGAATTAATTTAAATTAAAAATGTCCTGGTGCGGCCGAGAGTGGGGAGAGTCCGCTCTCTCTCTCCAAATGCTCTCACATGGCCAGCGAATATATAGCCTCTGCCAGGGAAGTCCTACTCGCTGCCTTCTCGTGGCGGGGGTGTTGTTTACGGAATTGAGAGGACGAAAAACGAATGTCCGGCGCTTTAACCGGGTTGGTGGATGTAGAGGATCCACCTAGGGGAGTTGGAAAACCCTGATTCCAAACCAATGGTGAACATGGGCTCCAGTATCCTAAGGGAACAAATGGCGTATGAATCAATCGTTGGTCACCGGCTACCATGGAACTGCATCTCCTCACGATGCTCCACTGCCTTGTAGATCAGATGTTTAGGTCAAAGGCTTGTGGTGTGGCCCCCTAAGAAAACCACCTGCTTCAGTTTGGGCACCTGAGCAGTATCACAGCCCTCACACAAATCAAATGAGATTTGTGAGGCGCATATTTATCTGGTGCTTCCTTGTACCAATATTTATGTGTTTAAATAAATAAATTAATTAATTAAAAATGTAAACTATTAGTTACTAACTTATTGATCTGAAAGGTAAACACTAACTGACAGATCTGAAATTTGTAGATTTATTTCTTGATAAAGTCATGAATAAACGTTATAACTACAGAATTCCATACTATAAAGAAATAACTATTCAATTTACTTAGTATTGTTTGTTTGAATCTTCCCATTGATGTTTAGAACTGCAACTGGTCAGTCTCTTATTGGCATATGTGCATACTGTGCGTATTGCCTCGATATAGCCTTAATTCACAAGCATTGTAATCAAAGATGAATAGTGGCTAACAGTGGAATCCAGGACACGCGTTTCGTCCTATTTGGGACTCGTCAACTGGATGTACCTCCATCTCAGAGTTGATGTTCACTCTGGGACTCGAACCCAGTACCTTTCGCTTCAAACGCCATCGCGTTACAATGCTTGTGAAATAAGGCTATATCGAGGCAATATGCTCATATGCCAATTAGAGACTGACCAGTTGCAGTTCTAAACATTAATGAGAAGATTCAAACAAG